>NC_090869.1:44004215-44009215 GCF_036669935.1 Montipora foliosa
CGATTGGGCATAGGTTGGCGAAGGCCAAGTGGTTTATGTAGCGTACCGGAAGTTGTTTCGGGTCACTGCAAGGACCTTCGGAAAGTACCAACAATGCAAAAAGGAATAAATTTGTCCCAGTCCATCAAGTTATTGGAACTTACAAATCAGTTTGTCCCTGTGGGCTCAGGTAAGTGATGAAGTGTTTGATGAACTAATAGCCAGTTGATTGCCATCATTTATCGGAGCCCGTATTTCAGCGAATGTCAGACACCGCGTATTCCGTTAGCAGCTCGCGCTGTGTTAAGGATTACGTACCGGCTTGTGATATAAAAGCAGTCTAACCAGATATAAAGCAAAACTCCAGTCTTTGGGTACGATTAAATAATAATAATAATCTTTATTTCTTAAGATAAAAATACATATCCTAAGTTACAATTAATAAGAAAGAAAAAATATAAACTCTAGAAACTATTTACATATCATATTTAAAAATTATTCTGTTACTAAAAACGTTCTTAAATCTGTCAGTGTGGATCCAAGGGACAGAGACTGACGTATTTCTAAGATTGTACCTCGTTTTCTTTTCCTTAGGTAAAAACTGGAAGAACGGACATTCGATCTTTTTTGTAGAGTGTCTTGTCCGCCTTCTCCAGCAAGTCCCTGATATTTACATTGTTGGACGTATACATGTATAACTTCTTTTCATACACCGATCTAAGAAATTCTGTTTTACAGAAAGGTCGGAATCTGAGGCACCATAAACCGACAGAGCGTAAGAAAATTTGGTACAACTATTGCGTGAAAAAGGTGATCTACTTCCTCCTGGGACATTCCTCCTTACGTAAAGATCCTAATACGAATAATGACTCGTTGGCCTTAATTACCTTCGCGCGCACGTGACTACTGTATTAACAATTTTGTTGGAACACCTAATATGGGTAACTCTGCGCACTGCGGTATATTACTAACTGACGCGATGTCCTGACTGAAACCTTTCTTACGGAAAATAATCTCCTTGCATTTTCTTGGATTTTCCCTTTCCATTTTGTTGGATTTCCAAAGTTTCCATTGATGGAAGAAAAATGTTAGGTTCGTAATGAGCAAAACATATCACATCTTATTTTTCCCTCACCCCTTTCATCCTTCATCGCACCATCAGCCTTCGCAATTGTATTTGTTTATGTTTCCAAAAATAGCTACAGTTAAATTTGGTACGGCTCCATCTAAAATTACGCGTCTTTGGGATAATTTCTGTGGTGTTAACAGCGTTCGCCCTTTTTTTTCCGGAAGGAATTTGCGTAAAATGTAGAAAGATGCTCAGCGTGTTTAAAGAACAGATACCTGAGACAGGACATATGACAGAAGAAGTTGCTAACATCGCAGATAGTTTGAGCGAGTTAAACCTGGTGAGTATGTAGCCCTAAATAAAATGCTAAAATAAGAAATAGAAATGTGAAATCAGAGTATAAAAATAAACGAAGATCTCATTAACTAAAAATAGCGGCCGCTAAGCACAACAAACCAGATGACGGACAAACAGGTAGTAAGTGTAAATTTTTAATCACTCGTTCCGCTAGCAGCTGCTTTTCAGTGTATTGGGCTATTACTTTTCACTCTACTAATTGATCGTAGTTACTAGAGGCAGTTCACGTTGAAGGCTGCCTTGGAGTATAACGCTACTTTAGCCGTCTTCTCCCCTCGGCTAGTCGGGTCACCACCTGTCTGGCATGTAAACGCTCCAATGTGTTTTCTAACGGAACGTATGAAAATTGGCTCTTCCCATGCAGGGTAGCTCAGTTGTTCGGGTAACTCGTTAAACAGACCCTAAAAAGACATAAATACCTAAGACAATAGAAAAAAGTACCTTCTCCGCCTCCACCCACCAGCCCCCCTCTCCCCCTCCCCCCCCCCCCCCCTAGTGTCGCACATGGAATTCAAACTTTTCTTTCCTTTTTCGCACTTCAGGTCCATCATGAAACTGATAGAGACATTTCTTTTTCCATTCCGGCCACTGATACTGAATGTAAAGCCAAGTCTAAACGAGAGAGTTTTTATGTACCAGACGAGGCTTCACAGGAAAGTGAAGATAGTTTAACCGACGTTCAAGACGAGTCCAGGGAACAGCTCAACCGCTTTCTACAGGTTCGAGACATCAGCCCAGTGCGCTACGTACTGTCAGTACCGTGGAATGAAGCGCAAAGCCGTTCTAAGCGCCGATATGTGAGAAAAGCCGAGCAGTGCGTTTCAGCAGTTCTGGATGTCCTTGCTCCAAAAGACTCAAAATGCTTGTGGGATGAATTATGTGAGCGCAAAGGTTATCTAAGAACAACTGGTGGGAAAAGTCGGAAGGATCTGGAGCTTCTTGAAGCGTTTGCCGAGAATTACTTAAACGCTCAGCACTGGAGTACTCGACGGCAAATACTCTCAATCCTGTCTGACAAGTTGTCTTTCAAAGAGTTGCAGGAGTTTATCCCAACAGTCACCAATTACCGCTATAACATAGCTCGACACCATACCTTGCTACACGGGAGAGCAGAACCGATTCCAAGCCATGAATACCGGAGGATGAAAGTTGACCAAGGAAAATTAGAAGATTTCATTTCGTTCATCACAAGTCCGCATGTTCTTCATGATGTTCCTTTTGGCGAAAGGCTTTTGAAGCTATCAACTGGTGAGGTTATTAAGACCCCAAACGTGATCAGAATGATGATACCTGAGCGTATTGTTCAACAGTACCAACAATACTGTAGTGAAAGAGGTTTTGAGCCCATGAGCAAGCGAACACTACAAGAGTTTTGGATGAGTGTTCAGCGTCTGTTAGGAAGTCTTTACAAGGACTTGATAACTTTTCCGCCCAAGGAACCGAGGCATTTGATGACTTGGACAAACTGGTCGATAAACTGGTTGACTGTGGTAAAACGGAAGTCTGGGCGAGAGAAATGAAGCAACAGCTGCGCTCATCAAAGCAATACCTTAAGAGTGACTACAAGGTATTTTATTTCGTTACAAAATTTAGTATGAGGTTTGGCACAAGAAATTCACGAAAATGGGAGAAACATGATCCACAGCAGGTTTTGTGAACTACTTTCCCAAAGTAAAAATACTGTGATCTTGCTGGATATTTGTACTATATTTTTATTTTATTATATTTTATTTGAAAGTTAGTATCAGAAGTAAACACCTAATGGAACGAGGGTTTTATTCGAGGGACGCTTAATTCGGAGAATGAGGGGGACGGGGGTGTCACTTATTCAAGAAAGTATTGCAATTAAAATTGTATACGTAAAGCAACAATTGCGGTTTGTGTTGTCTTTGGTGTGTTTCAGGTCCATGTGGTTGAGTCGTCGAGCATTGCTGATCACTGTAGGACTTACGCCCTAAGTGATTCAACAGACTCTGACTTTCAAGCCTGCTGCGATCACCCACACAATGAGTCATGCGCGCAGTGCTGCCAGTTGCAGGAAGTTCTAACTACCTTGGAAAGTGAGTGTTCTCATGCACTTTGCAATGAAGAGGAGAAGGAGGACATGCTGCACACTATTAAGCAAGCAACAAATAACATCATGATCTGGAAATCCCATCAGTTGCGCTCCGTTCACCAGGATCAAGCCAAATGTTCTGTTTTAGCTAAAATCAAGAGCAAATCTGATGTGTTCCTTGTTCAGGATTGGGCGATGAAATACATGCCACGGAAATTTCGAGAGCCGCAGTCGGACTGGTTTGCTAAGCGTGGGTTACCATGGCATATTACAGTTGCAATCAGAAAGTCGGAAGAAAGCGAGCACTTTGAGTCTCAAACATTTGTACATGTCTTTCAGAACTGTTCACAAGACAGTGCCGTCGTGGTATCTATAATGCAGGACTCCCTCGCCTCACTGAAGAAGGAAATGCCGCAATTAGAAAGAGCTTATTACAAGCAAGATAATGCAGGCTGTTACCACAGCGGGTATACAATCGTTTCAGCTAAACTAGCAGGTGACATCGCTGGGGTGGTTGTAGAACGGAAAGACTTTTCCGACCCTCAAGGCGGCAAAGGAGTCTGCGACCGTCAAGCAGCAACTATTAAGGGAGATGTAGGAAGATATGTTAACGAGGGTCATGATGTGACAACAGCTGTGCAGCTGAAAACTGCCATAGAGTCTGGTCCAGAGTCTCGTGCGAAAGCTAGTTACGTCTCACTTAATACGTCAATTACTCCGCCAGTCAAATGGGAGGGTGTTAGCTTGCTTAACAACTTCAAGTATGAAGAGAGCGGAATACGTGCGTGGAGAGCGTTCAATGTGGGCCCAGGGAAGTTGATACCGTGGTCTCAATTTGAGGGCGTTTTGCAGATCCCGGAAGTTCTAGAAGTGCTTGATCCCCCATCGCAGACCACGCCATCTTTCAAGAGCGTGAGACACAGGCATGTAAAGAAATCATCTAAACGGGATCCAGAAGCAACCAACGAGACCACCAGTCAAGACCAAGATGATGATGATAGTGAAAATGAACAAGCTTCACTACTTTTCCCGTGCCCCGAGGAAGGATGTATAAAAGCCTACAGCCATTTTACATCGCTACAAGCACATCTGGACACGGGTAAACACAAACGACTCCCTGAACAGGAAACACTGTATGACAAGGCAAAACGAGTTTACGCTTCAAAGCTAATGGATGAAGGTAGTAGGATTCCCACTGTACAGTTACAATGTGAAGAACAGAGCCAATGCTTAACTCCCCTTCCAATGGGATGGGCTCTAAAGACAATCACCAAGAAGGCTCGTTTTACGCAGAAACAGAATGAATTTTTGAAACAGCAATTTGAAATTGGCGAGCAAAGTGGACGGAAAGCAGATCCGAGTGAGGTCTCAAAATTAATGAGATCTGCAAGGGACGAGTTGGGAGTTCGTCGGTTTCAACCAGAACAAGTTCTAACAGGAAAGCAAATCACTGGATTCTTCTCAAGACTGGCAGCAAAGAAAAGGCTGGCTCCCAGTACAGTGAACCGTGGAGATTCAGACGACGAGGTCCCAGGAGAA
>NC_090869.1:44014215-44026715 GCF_036669935.1 Montipora foliosa
CATGATGTGAGGCGAAAGCGATCGAACGAATGCAAATGCTTACGTTGGCGCCAAAACGCTAGACGAAACGTTTGCGGAATAAATGACGCTATTCCGGTACAAAGGTACGGCTAAGTAAAGGAAAAAATTGGATCTTACCTTGTAATTTAGCCAAAAGAATTAAAACACTTCTTGACTCAAAGAGTAGCTAAAGTGAATACCCACGCTTACAGAACTCACGTGGAACTCACGTGTCTTGGGTTCTCAAAGGGGGGGGGGGGGGTACTACCGATTGCATAAACCCTAACCCCCTATACTGCCCGGATGTTGTCACGCCATACTAAATAATATGCAAAAACCATGACATACAAGCAGTGTGGCCAAGTGGAAGGCATAAAACTCCTATTCGCATACAAATATTTCATTTTGCGAAATTTTGCATTTGCACTGTAATTTTAACGTTTTCAAAATTTTTTCATGATAAACGTTTTTGCTGTTTTTACTGGAAAACTGCTGCAAACACTGCAAAATAGCAGTTTTCCTAAAACGTGTTATTTAAAGGCTAAAACGAACGTTCTGCACAATTTTGCAATGGCACTGTACTTTTAACGTTTTTAAAATTTGGTCAGGATAAACGTTTTTGCTGTTTTTACTGGAAAACTGCTGCAAACACTGCAAAATAGCAGTTTTCATAAAACGTGTTATGTAGAGGCTAAAACAAACGTTTTGCACAATTTTGCATTAGCACTGTAATTTTAACGTTTTTAAAATTTGGTCATGATAAACGTTTTTGCTGTTTTTACTGGAAAACTGCTGCAAACACTGCAAAAAAGCAGTTTTCATAAAACGTGTTATTTAGAGGCTAAAAAAACGTTTTGCTCAACTTTGCACTGGCACTGTAATTTTAACTTTTTAAAAATTTGGTCATGATAAACGTTTGACCAAATAATAATCTTGATGAAATTACCTTTTTACGATCTTTTCTCCAGATTTGCCCAAATCAATGGCAAAAACCATTTTTCACAAAAACGTACGTTTTTAGGCACAAACGAACGTTTTCCATAAATTTGCACGCTAAGATAATTCTTGACCTAATGATAATATTGATGTAATTACCTTTTTTCGACTTTTTCTCAAAAACTGCTCAAATCACTGCCAAATACCATTTTGCAGAAAACGTATGTTTTCAGGGGAAAACGAGCGCATTCCAAACATTTAAACTGTTAGATCATTTTTGACCAAATGATAATCTTGATGAAATTACCTTTTTACGATCTTTTCTCCAGATTTGGCCAAATCAATGGAAAAACCATTTTTCACAAAAACGTATGTTTTCAGGCGCAAACGAACATTTTCCACAAATTTGCACGCTAAGATAATTCTTGACCTAATGACAATATTGATGTAATTACTTTTTTTCGATTTTTTCTCCAAAACTGCTCAAATCACTGCCAAATACCATTTTGCAAAAAACGTACGTTTTCAGGCTGAAAAGAAACGTTTTCCACAAATTTGCACTGTTAGATCATTTTTGACCAACTGATAATCTTGGTGTAATTACCTTTTTACTGTTTTTCCTCCAAAACTGCTCACAATGAAACAAAAGTTTTCCACAAATTTGTACTAGTAGATCATTTGTGACGAAATGATAACCCAGTGTAGTTACAATTTTACGATTTTTCCTCAAAAATTGCTCAAATCACTGCCAAAAACCATTTTTCACAAAAACGTACGTTTTCAGTCTGAAACGAACGTTTTCCACAAATTTGCACTGTTACATCATGTTTGACCAAATAATAATCTTGATGAAATAACCTTTTTACGATCTTTTCTCCAAAACTGCTCAAATCACTGCCAAAAACAGTTTTTCACAAAAACGTAGCTTTTCGGGATGAAACGAACGTTTTCCACAAATTTGCACTTTTAGATTATTTTTGACCAAATGATAATCTTGATGTAATTACCTTTTTACGATTTTTTCTCCAAAACTGCTGAAATCACTGCCAAAACCATTTTTTACAAAATCGTACGTTTTCAGGCTGAAACAAACGTTTCCCATAAATTTGCACTGTTAGATCATTTTTGACCAAATGATGATCTTGACTTAATTACCTTTTTACGATTTTTTCTCCAAAACTGCTCAAATCACTGCCAAAAACCATTTTCCACAAAAACGTACGTTTTCAGGCTGAAACGAACGTTTTCCACAAATTTGCACCGTTAAATTATTAGTGACGAATTAATAATGTTGATTTAATTACGTTTTTACGATTTTTTCTTCAAAACTGCTTAAATCACTGCCAAAAACATTTTTTTCACTAAAACGTACGTTTTCAGGCTGAATTGAACGTTTTCCTCAAATTTGCACTGTTAGATCCTTTTTGACCAAGTGATAACCCAATGTAATTACGACTTTACGATTTTTCCTCGCAAACTGCTAAAATCCCTGCCAAAAACCATTTTTCACAAAAACTTACGTTTTCAGGCTGAATTGAACGTTTTCCACAAATTTGCACTGTTAGATCATTTTTGACCAGATGATAATTTTGATGTAATTATCTTTTCACGATTTTTTCTCAGAAACTGCTCAAATAACTGGCAAAAACCATTTTTTAAGAAAACGTACGTTTTCACGCTGAAACGAACGTTTTCCACAAATTTTCACTGTTAGATCATTTTTGACCAAATGATAATCTTGATGTAATTACCTTTTTACGAATTTTTCTACAAAACTGCTCAAATCACTGCCAAAAACCATTTTACACAGAAGCGTACGTTTTCAGACTGAAACGGACGTTTTCATTAAATTTGCACTGTTAGATCATTTTTGACCAAATGATATTCTTGATATTATTTCCTTAAACGATTTTTTGTCCAAAACTGTTCAAATCACTGCCAAAACCAATTTTCAACAAAAACGTACGTTTTCAGACTCAAACAAACGTTTTCACAAATTTTCACTTTCAGATCTATTTTGACCAAATGATATTGTTGATGTAATTACCGTTTTCCGATTTTTTCTCCAAAACTGCTCAAATCACTGCCAAAAACCATTTTTACAAAAACGTACGTTTTCAGGGTGAAACGAACGTTTTCCACAAATTTTCACTGTTAGATCATTTTTGACCAAATGATAATCTTGATGTAATTACCTTTTAACAACTTTTTTTTCCAAAACTGCGCAAATCACTGCCAAAAACCATTTTTCACAAAAACGTACGTTTTCAGGCTGAAACGAACGTTTTCCACAAATTTGCACTGTTAGATCATTTTTGACCAACTGATAATCTTGGTGTAATTACCTTTTTACGGTTTTTCCTTCAAAACTGCTCACAATGAAACGAACGTTTTCCACAAATTTGTACTAGCAGATCATTTGTGACGAAATGATAACCTAGTGTAGTTACCATTTTACGATTTTTTCTCAAAAATTGCTCAAATCACTGCCAAAAACCATTTTTCACAAAAACGTACGTTTTTAGTCTGAAACGAACGTTTTCCACAAATTTGCACTCTTATATCATGTTTGACAAAATAATAATCTTGATGAAATTACCTTTTTACGATCTTTTCTCAAGAACTGCTCAAATCACTGCCAAAAACCATTTTTCACAAAAACGTATGTTTTCAGGCGAAAACGAGCGCATTCCACAAATTTAAACTGTTAGATCATTTTTGACCAAATGATAATCTTGATGTAATTACCTTTTTACGATTTTTTCTCCAAAACTGCTGAAATCACTGCCAAAAACCATTTTTGACAAAAACGTACGTTTTCAGGCTGAAACGAACCTTTTCCACACATTTGCACAATTGGATCACTTTTGACGAAATGATAACCCAATGTAGTTACCATTTTACGATTTTTCCTCAAAAATTGCTGAAATCACTGCCAGAATTTATTTTTCGCAAAAACGTACGTTTTCAGGCTGAAACGAACGTTTCCCACAAGTTTGCACTGTTAGATCATTTTTGACCAAATGATAATCTTGATGTAATTACCTTTTTTACGATTTTTTCTCCAAAACTGCTCAAATCACTGCCAAAATTCATTTTCCACAAAAACGTACGTTTTCAGGCTGAAACGAACGTTTTCCACAAATTTGCACTGTTAGATCATTTTTGACCAACTGATAATCTTGGTGTAATTACCTTTTTACGGTTTTTCCTCCAAAACTGCTTACAATGAAACGACGTTTTCCACAAATTTGTACTAGTAGATCATTTGTGACGAAATGATAACCCAGTGTAGTTGCCATTTTACGATTTTTTCTCAAAAATTGCTCAAATCACTGCCAAAAACCATTTTTCACAAAAACGTACGTTTTCAGTCTGAAACGAACGTTTTCCACAAATTTGCACTGTTACATCATGTTTGACCAAATAATAATCTTGATGAAATTACCTTTTTACGATCTTTTCTCAAGAACTGCTCAAATCACTGCCAAAAACCATTTTTCACAAAAACGTATGTTTTCAGGCGAAAACGAGCGCATTCCACAAATTTAAACTGTTAGATCATTTTTGACCAAATGATAATCTTGATGTAATTACCTTTTTACGAATTTTTCTCCAAAACTGCTGAAATCACTGCCAAAATTCATTTTTCACAAAATGGTACGTTTTCAGGCTGAAACGAACGTTTCCCACAAGTTTGCACTGTTAGATCATTTTTGACCAAATGATAATCTTGATGTAATTACCTTTTTACGATTTTTTCTCCAAAACTGCTCAAATCACTGCCAAAATTCATTTTCCACAAAAACGTACGTTTTCAGGCTGAAACGAACGTTTTCCACAAATTTGCACCGTTAAATTATTTTTGACGAATTAATAATGTTGATTTAATTACGTTTTTGCGATTTTTTCTTCAAAACTGCTTAAATCACTGCCAAAAACATTTTTTTCACTAAAACGTACGTTTTCAGGCTGAATTGAACGTTTTCCTCAAATTTCCATTGTTAGATCCTTTTTGACCAAGTGATAACCCAATGTAATTACGATTTTACGATTTTTCCTCGCAAACTGCTAAAATCACTGCCAAAAACCATTTTCACAAAAACTTACGTTTTCAGGCTGAATTGAACGTTTTCCACAAATTTGCACTGTTAGATCATTTTTGACCAGATGATAATTTTGATGTAATTACCTTTTCACGATTTTTTTCTCAAAAACTGCGCAAATAACTGGCAAAACTCATTTTTTAAGAAAACGTACGTTTTCACGCTGAAACGAACGTTTTCCACAAATTTTCACTGTTAGATCATTTTTGACCAAATGATAATCTTGATGTAATTACCTTTTTACGATCTTTTCTCCAAAAGTGCTCAAATCACTGCCAAAAACCATTTTTCACAAAAACGTACGTTTTCAGGCTGAAACGAACGTTTTCCACAAATTTGCACTGTTAGATCATCTTTGACCAACTGATAATCTTGGTGTAATTACCTTTTTACGGTTTTTCCTCCAAAACTGCTCACAATGAAACGAACGTTTTCCACAAATTTGTACTAGCAAATCATTTGTGACGAAATGATAACCCAATGTAGTTACCATTTTACGATTTTTCCTCAAAAATTGCTCAAATCACTGCCAAAAACCATTTTTCACAAAAACGTACGTTTTTAGTCTGAAACGAACGTTTTCTCAAATTTGCACTGTTACATCATGTTTGACCAAACAATAATCTTGATGAAATTACCTTTTTACGATCTTTTTTCAAGAACTGCTCAAATCACTGCCAAAAACCATTTTTCACAAAAAACGTACGTTTTCAGGCTGAAACGAACGTTTCCCACAAATTTGCACTCTTAGATCATTTTTGACCAAATGATAATCTTGATGTAGTTACCTTTTTATCTTTTTAGAGCGGAGGGGTTGGCGCAGTGGGAAGATTTCTGCCTTTCAACCCTAAGGTCCTGGGTTCCATTCCCGGTTCTGCCGAGACTGGAATATTTGGCGACCTTCTCTCCCGCTAAAGTTCACTCAGCTTTCCATCCTTCCGAGGTCGGTGAAATAAGTACCAGCATGCATGGACTGCTTAGAAGCGGCTGCAATTTGCGCCTGTATATGCTTTCAGTCCGCTGGGGGTAAATTGATCATTGTAAAGCGCCCTTGAGACGTTAGTGATAAGGGCGCTATATAAATGCACCACTTTACTTTACGATTTTTTCTCCAAAACTTCTCAAATCACTGCCAAAAACCATTTTTCACAAAAACGTACGTTTTCAGGCTCAAACCAACGTTTTCCACAAATCTACACTGTTAGATCGTTTTTGACCAAATGATAATCTTGATGTAATTACCTCCTTACGATTTTTTCTCCAAAACTGCTCAAATCACTGCCAAAAACCAATTTTCACGAAAACGTACGCTTTCAGGCTGAAACGAACGTTTTCCACAAATTTGTGTCAAACATGATGTAACAGTGCAAATTTGTGGAAAACGTTCGTTTCAGACTGAAAACGTACATTTTTGTGAAAAATGGTTTTTGGAAGTGATTTGAGCAACTTTTGAGGAAAAATCGTAAAATGGTAACTAAACTGGGTTATCATTTCGTCACAAATGATCTACTAGTACAAATTTGTGGAAAACGTTCGTTTCATTGTGAGCAGTTTTAAAGGAAAAACCGTAAAAAGGTAATTACACCAAGATTATCAGTTGGTCAAAAACTATCTAACCGTGCAAATTTGTGGAAAACGTTCCTTCCAGACTGAAAACGTACGTTTTTCTGAAAAATGGTTTTTGGCAGTGATTTAAGCAAATTTAAAGAAAAAATCGTAAAAACGTAATTAAATCAACATTATTAATTCCTCACAAATAACTTTACGGTGCAAATTTGTGGAAAACGTTCGTTTCAGCCTGAAAACGTACGTTTTTGTGAAAAATGGTTTTTGGCAGTGATTTCAGCAGTTTTGGAGCAAAAGTCGTAAAAAGGTAATTACATCAAGATTATCATTTGGTCAAAAATGATCTAACAGTTTAAATTTGTGGAATGCGCTCGTTTTCGCCTGAAAACATACGTTTTTGTGAAAAATTGTTTTTGGCAGTGATTTGAGCAGGTCTTGGGAGAAGATCGTAAAAAGGTAATTTCATTAAGATTATTATTTCGTCAAACATGGTGTAACATTGCAAATTTGTGGAAAACGATGGTTTTAGACTGAAAACGTACGTTTTTAAGAAAAATGGTTTTTGGCAGTGATTTGAGAAATTTTTGAGGAAAAATCGTAAAATTGTAACTACATTGGGCTATCATTTCGTCACAAATGATCTACTAGTACAAATTTGTGGAAAACGTTCGTTTCATTGTGAGCAGTTTTGGAGAAAAAACCTTAAAAATGTAATTACACCAAGATTATCGGTTGGTCAAAAATGATCTAACAGTGCAAATTTGTGGAAAACGTTCGTTTCAGCCTGAAAACGTACGTTTTTGTGAAAAATGGATTTTGGCAGTGATTTGAGCAGTTTTGGAAAAAAAGTTGTTAAAAGGTAAATATATCAAGATTATTAATTCGTCACATATAATTTAAAGGTGCAAATTTGTGGAAAACGTTCGTTTCAGCCTGAAAACGTACGTTCTTGTGAAAAAATGGTTTTTGCCATTGATTTGGGCAAATCTGGAGAAAAGATCGTAAAAAGGTAATTTCATCAAGATTATTATTTGTTCAAACATGATGTAACAGTGCAAATTTGTGGAAAACATTCCTTTCAGACTGAAAACGTTCGTTTTTTTGAAAAATGGTTTTTGGCAGTGATTTAAGCAGTTTTGAAGAAAAAATCGTAAAGACGTAATTAAATCAACATTATTAATTCGTCACAAATAATTTAACGGTGCAAATGTGTCGAAAACGTTAGTTTCAGCCTGAAAACGTACGTTTTTGTGAAAAATGGTTTTTGCCATTGATTTGGGCAAATCTGGAGAAAAGATCGTAAAAAGGTAATTTCATCAAGATTATTATTTGGTCAAACATGATGTAACAGTGCAAATTTGTGGAAAACGTTCCTTCCATACTGAAAACGTACCTTTTCTGAAAAATGGTTTTTGGCAGTGATTTAAGCAAACTTAAAGAAAAAATCGTAAAAACGTAATTAAATCAACATTATTAATTCCTCACAAATAACTTTACGGTGCAAATTTGTGGAAAACGTTCGTTTCAGCCTGAAAACGTACGTTTTTGTGAAAAATGGTTTTTGGCAGTGATTTGAGCAATTTTTGAGGAAAAATCGTAAAATGGTAACTAAACTGGGTTATCATTTCGTCACAAATGATCTACTAGTACAAATTTGTGGAAAACGTTCGTTTCATTGTGAGCAGTTTTGAAGGAAAAACCGTGAAATGGTAAATACATCAAGATTATCATTTGGTCAAAAATGATCTAAGAGTCCAAATTTGTGAAAAACGTTCGTTTCACCCTGAAAACGTACGTTTTCTGGAAAATGGTATTTGGCAGTGATTTGAGCAGTTTTGGAGAAAAAATCGCGAAAAGGTAATTACATCAATATTATCATTAGGTCAAGAAATATCTTAGCGTGCAAATTTGTGGAAAACGTTCGTTTGTGCCTAAAAACGTACGTTTTTGTAAAAAATGGTTTTTGCCATTGATTTGGGCAAATCTGGAGAAAAGATCGTGAAAAGGTAATTTCATCAAGATTATTATTTGGTCAAACATGATGTAACAGTGCAAATTTGTGGAAAACGTTCCTTTCAGACTGAAAACGTACGTTTTTGTGAAAAATGGTTTTTGGCAGTGATTTCAACAATTTTTGAGGAAAAATCGTAAAATGGCAACTACATTTGGTTATCATTTCGTCAAAAATGATCTAATTGTGCAAATGTGTGGAAAACGTTCGTTTCAGCCTGAAAACGTACGTTTTTGTGAAAAATGCTTTTTAGAAGTGATTTGAGCAGTTTTGGAGAAGACATCGTAAAAAGGTAATTACATCATGTTATCATTTGGTCAAATATGATCTAACAGTGCAAATTTGTGGAAAATGTTCGTTTCAGCCTGAAAACGTACGTTTTTCGGTGATTTAAGCAGTTTTGGCCAAAAAATAGTAAAAAGGTAATTACATCAAGATTATTACTTGGTCAAAAATGATCTAACAGTGCAAATCTGTAAGAAACGTTCGTTCCAGCCTGATAACGTACGTTTTTGGTTAAAAAGTGGTTTTTGGCAGTGATTTGAGCAGTTTTTGGAGAAAAAATTGTGAAAAAGTAATTACATCAAGATTATCATTTGGTCAAAAATTATCTAACAGTGTAAATTTGTGGAAAACGTTGGTTTTCGACTGAAAACGTACGATTTTGTTAAAAATGTTTTTTGGCAGTGATTGAAGCAGTTTTGGAAAAAAAAGCGTAAAAAGGTAATCATGTTGAGGGAGTAACTCCGAGCAACTCATAAGTAAAATGAGTAACTCATGAGTAAACGAGCAACTCATGCGCAAATGAGCAACCGATGAGTAACTCCGATCAACCCTGAGTAATGAAATTGAAGGAGTAACTTTGAGCAACCAGAGTAATTCAAATTAAGGGAGTAACTCCGAGCAACTCATGAGGAAAATGAGCAACTCATGTCGCAGACACATCCTGTTTCGAGGACTTGTCCTTCGGGGAGCTCCTCGAGTTTTAATCTGTAAAGTTGCAGGGTGCTTGTGAGGGGCACCAAGAAAGAAAAAAAAAACTGAGTTGTGACACTAAGGAACTGAGATGACTTTAAGGAGACTCTACTCGGATGTGACTGGGACTGTGTGACGTCATCCTTCTCTTGACCCGTGTGACGTTATTGTTTGAATTATGAATTTCCCGCCTAACGTACGTTTGAATTTCCCGGCCAAATATGTATTTTTGCAAACATTTGAATCCACCAATCAGAACTCTTCAATTACAACCGTCAAAAGGGACCTGAAGGGTCCCACACCACAACTCCAGCCAACACGCGGTGATCAGCGGTCTTTGCCTGCAATCCTGCACCTTAGTGGAACTGAGATAGACCCGTTTGTGTTTCACTTCCCCACCGACCCAGCAACATATACAAGGATATCTCTTCCAGCTGTTGGCGATTACAGGAGAAAAATAACAATAGAACGCATATTACGAACATTTACAGTTTATAGACCAAATGCACAACGAATTTCTTGAAAAGAAAGAAGACATTTCACAACCTCGTTCCCAGGGTTTTTCTCCGTCGAGGAAGGTCTATTCTGTTCAAAACGATTCCGGTAGGGAAAACTCTACTGTTGCCGCAGAGTTGAAGTTAAAGAGTCCCAGCGAGAAATTAGTGAAAGGAGACATTCAGATTATCTTCTTACACCCAGAAGCACTATTGAGTAAGGAAGGACGGGAGCTGATGAAAACCCAAAAGAAATATTGTTGCTTGCGTGGTTGACGAAGCACATTGTGTCGCAATATGGTTAGATGTGACTTCTACGTGTTCATATTTGTGAGAGTTTGTATAGACCTCAGCACCTTTGTGTCATCTGCTCAGCTAGATAAGCTTGAGTGCTTAACAAAGAATTTAAAAAATGAGTGTTCAGAATAATGGCAACCAGCACATTCTTCCCACCTAACACGGATGCACTTTACAATATTTTCCTAAGTTGACTGGGAGTGAGTGACCTTTTTAACTTCGGCTTCTTGGTTATTGTACATCTTTTGGTTCATTAAACTGTCTTGATTATCATTACAGCAATAATTCAAGTACCAGCAAACTGTACGTAACCCATGGTTGTCTCAAGTTTTGCATTAGGCAGCTTTATTGGAAAATTAGGCCGCAAAAATTCAGAAAAAAATGCAGTATCTTTTAACCAACAACAGCAGCTGAGTTGCCAGCCAAGAAAACAAAGTTGGTGATGATTTTTGCCTGCTGCCAACTTCTTTCAACAACCCTCGCAGCCTTAGATATTTTCAGCTCTTTTATTTTCTTCTTCCTCTTCCTCTTCTTCTTTTTCTTCTTACTATATAACCTGGAAAATTAGGATAAAGTAAAAAATTTAGGTAAGAGTGGAAATTTGTGGAAAACGTTGTTTTTGGCCTGAAAACGAATATTTACGTAAAAAAAATGCTTTTTGGCAGTTGTCTGTGCAGTTTTTGAGTAATAATTTAAAAATCATTATTACAGCAAGATTAGGATAAAGTAAACTTTTAGGTAAGAGTGCAGTTTTGGAGCAAAAATTTAAACATCATTATAAGGTAAAATTACACATAAGGTAGAATTTCAGCTCATAGTAGAAATTTCTCCAAAACTGCTCAAATCACTGCCAAAAGCCATTTTTCACAAAAACGTTAGTTTTTAGGCTGAAACGAAAATTTCCAATAAATTTGCACTGTTAGATCATTTTTGACAAAATGATAATCTTGATGTAATTACCTTTTTACGTTTTTTTTCTCCAAAACTGCTCAAATCACTGCCAAAAACCATTTTTCACAAAAACGTATGTTTTCAGGCTGAAACGAACGTTTTCCACAAAATTGCACTGTTAGATAATTTTTGACCAAATGATAATATTGATGGAATTATCTTTTTACGATTTGTTCTCCAAAACTGCTAAAATAAATGGTAAAAAGGTAATTACATCAAGATTATCATTTGCTCAAAAATTATCTAACAGTACATTTTTAAACGTTTACTCAAAAACTGGTCAAGCAACTACCAAAAAGGATTTTTCACCAAAACTTGCCCGGACCACTCGATCCGGACTCAAGCACTCTAACCATGAGGCCAATGCGTCTCCCAAGTCTTTTCCACTTATGGGATCATAATGATATACCTAATGAAAACCAATTTTTTGTGACTTAACAAGGGGGGACAGTGCCAATCAGTAAGTAACAAGGATGGTTTTTATTGCATTATAGAGCCAGAAAAAAGGCAAATATTACCTTCTTAGCAAGCAATGAGAAAACTTTTAATGGGAGAGGTCATTGAAAAGTGCAACGTTTTCAAATGGTCTGTTTATAGAAGTAAAAAAACCCCTTTGAGGACTAACCATAGGAGAGAAATGTCATGCTGAAGGAGGTCTAAGTAAGATTCGGCAACAAGGAGGCGATATCATACGAAGTTTAAATGCATATGCATCTGTGACGAGCTGTATTTACGCGACTGTATTTACGAAATTAAGGAGGGTACCCAATACCAACTGTTTATCGTATGTGTTGCGTCCTTGAGAGAAACAGAAAACTCTTTCAAGTCGATCATGCAAAGACATACTTGTGTTACAGTGAATATGCGTAACACAATTTATGCAATAAAGAACGTAATTATCTCAATGTTTGATGGAATCATCTTTGTGGTTTCCAATTTTACAACAGAGTGAACCGAAAACGATGATTTAAAGTAGTTGGCACGATTAACAGAAAAAAATTTACTCATTTCAACGGTTAACGACGAATAACGTGCAAGTCTCGAAAAAAACAATGACCATCTATTGTTTTCATTGCGTCGTCCCTGCTGACAGTTGTATACATTGTTTTTCAGCTGTAGTCATGAGAGTCAACAATAAAATAATAAATTATTCTTTATTCTCAA
>NC_090869.1:44031715-44034215 GCF_036669935.1 Montipora foliosa
ATCTCAAGTGAAACCCATGCAAAATGTTTTGGCATTTCTTGCCTTTTATCACAATGCATCGCGTTTTAGCCAGAACAAGAGGTTACGGGTATCCTACAATTTTAGCCGATTTCCTTTAAATTTCACAGTATTTTAGTGCGATTTTTTTTATTCCACGATATCTTGTTCAATTCCGTAATCCGAAGTCTAAAGTCCACATTCCGTGACCCAACCACATGGTAGATTGTAGAATATGTGTTCACATTATAAAATTGTTGTTCACGGCGTTGACTCCAATTAAAACCGGTAAAAAATTGCTTGCATCATAAAATACTTTTTCTTAACAATACCGGTACAATAAGAAAATTATGTAATTAGCCCGGTAAGATGTGTTACCAAGTCATACGATGACCAGATATACAAGGGGCAGAGAAGTCCTATTTGAGCATTTTTCCATTTCAATTCACCGTAGAATTGCAGCATGAATCGATCTTGTTGATTTGAATCAGCGTACGTAATCAAACAACACACGACCGATCGTGTTACGCTGCGGTTGAAATCCTATCCGCGAAACGAAAGCCGCATACAGAATGATTGTGGGTTTGTCACTTTGTGGTGACTAACAGTATAGAATAGACAAGAGCTGAAAGCGATTTTGGTCAAATTATGACTCGTCCATAAATCGCTAAAATCTGGATGAAAATGCCTTATTTGTAGCAGTTGGTGTGAAAACAATATTCTCCCTGCAGTCTTAAAAAGAAATTAACCAGAAAACGCGTGAAATTCAATTTTCGAGGAACCATTTTCTAAGCGTTTTACGTTTGCTTTCGTATAATAGGGAGCGCACGCGCGTTTTTGAGACGCGGACGGCAACCGGAAGAGACCAATTCGCGTTCTAGGACAGTTGTGTCTCCCAGATTTCTATACTAATCATCTCTAATGGAGAAAAGAAACTTGACAATGAAATGTGGTTGTGTGAAGACAAGTTAAAAGGGAAAACAGGTCACTTCCGGTTGCCATCCGCGTCTCAAAAAACGCGCCTGCTTAAGCTCCCTAATGTGAACCGGAGGATACCAGTGACGGAAATGCGTCATCAGATACACAGGAAGTGAAATGGAAACTTCGTTTCGAGAAAATCGGCATCAGCACCAGGATAATAGTTAAAATGATAAAAAAATGAAAGTGGAAAACAAATCTCTCTTCAAAAGTTGGTTAGAATTTTCCAAATTTGTTTTGCGGTTTCGCGTTCTTTCTCGATCCTACTGACGCAACGCTTTAACTAAAATATAAATGTAAACATTCATATTTAACTAAAACAAACTGTGATAAAGCACATCTAAACATGACAAAAAATAAAACTTTGTTAAAAACAACGACGTTTCATTGGCTTAACGCTATTATCAAGCTCTAATTTTTTTCTCTCATGAAAACCGGTTGTACTGTAAAACGTATCTTATGACTAACATCGCGTAGTTGTTTTCGGACCACATTGGCTGCCACATGATCTTTGAATGGAAGACAAATGTTAGTAGGGGGGTGGATGGTACTTGGGTCAATTTTCGTTCGGTATGTGCCGCTGGCCTCTCAGAACCCCTACCGCTTTATTTTATGGCCAATTATAGACCCCATCTTAGTCACTTTCTATTTATGCATAAATTACATAAAGCCTTTTAACAGGAGCCCATGAGTAGGAGCGAGCAACTCCCATATATTCCTGTCACGGCGTTTTCACAGACCGATTTATTTTTAGATCGTTTTTACCGCGAATGAGACTCCCGCGGCCGCCGGAGCCCGATGACCAATCCCAAGAAACTAACTGGACGTCATAGCGTCACCGTACCGGACCTGCCTTTGTTGTTTTGCGGCAAAGGTAGTCCAAAAATAGATTGATCTGTAAAAATGCCGTGACATAGGCTTAGTATGGGAGTTGCTCGCTTCTTCTAAAGGGTTGCTGCTTTTAATTGTAATTTCTAAACGGAATATAATGCGACTCAGTAGTGAATATTAAATCAACAGCGTTAAAGTTCTTTCTGTAACAACTTTTTTTACCGTGAATCTTTCCACTTTTGAATCCCACTAGCCAGAATTTTCTTACCCCCAAAATCCAGACATTTTACGACCCCATTTTAGTAACTCTGTCAATCCAGTCGTGAAAATGAGACCCCATCCAGCGGCACATCCCCATTAGTCCATTAACAGGAATAACTTCCCCCCCCCCCCCCCGGGGGGGGGGGGGGTTATGCGATTGGTTTCACAGTGCAACCGGGTTTCGTGAGCAAAAATTGGGGCAAGATCTTAAACCCAAAGAAATCAAGCCATAAGCAATGTGCTGTTTATTATAGTTTAAATGTGATCTGTGCGATGCAGATTATGTTGGGTATACAGCCCGACACCTTCAGCAACGCATTGATGAACTCAAAAGTTCGGCAATTGCCCGACCTTTATTGTAAGCTCACGGTAGGAAAGATCTTTTGAAAGAAAGCCAATTAGTCTACGAAATGCTCTTTTGTGAGCTCACGGT
>NC_090869.1:44039215-44049215 GCF_036669935.1 Montipora foliosa
GTAATGCACGGCTTCTCAAAGAGCGGCGCACATTTGACTTTTATGCATTAGAGTTTCGCCTCAACAACTGCCGCAGACCTAAGAAAGCTAACTAATCGGTTCGTGCATTGAAGCCGAGCTTTTTTTAAATAAATAATGACGATTTTCGACCATTGTGGAGAAAGCCCACAAGGAGGACTTTGATGAAGAAACGGTGCATCTTGCTAAGGCCGCAACCATTGCACGCAAATGAATAAAGGGGGTAGTTTGTAAAGAAACTGTGGTGCTGCGTCGGTGGGGAAGTAGTACACGAAAAGTTTGGTTTTATCAACGGAGTTGATAATGTAAATTGGCCACCGTATAGGAATTCTAAAGGCTGACGTTTCGAGCTTTAGCCCTTCGTTAGAGCGATATTTGGATTCGCTCTGACAAAGGGCTAACGCTCGAAACGGTGGACAATTTACATTATGAACTCCGTTGATAAAACCAAATTTTCATTGTACGCAAAGACATGCTCGCAAAGAAGCACACACTTGATGGTTCGTTTGGCCCTAATTGCCAAGTAAATTCCATACCAGTGTATAAGTATGATCCTTTATGGTCCGAACATTGACATGCAAGTCAGCTATTCATCTGCCCAAGCCGCTTTAACCATATCCCAGTTGCTGCAATATAAAAATTATTGGAGAGCTTTAGATTCTAGGACGACAATGACTACGACTACGAGATTTTCTCATAGAACAACAGTGAGCGCGCGGAGACCAATGTCATTTTGGCGGGAAAAACGTGATACCGTCGTCATTTTAGTACGAGGTTTTGCAAAAATGATGTCGTGTCAAAACAGTTCAACAACATTGTAGCAGTTTTGGCATTTTCGATCAGCAAAAAGGCTCAGCTACCAGTAATAAGAATAACTGAGCAATCTACACTCCTAACAAAGAGTAAGATTAATCGTCCGGGTTATAAATCTTCTCAGTATTTTCGCTAAAAATGGGCAGTCAAATCTCGTACTCGTTCTCGTCCTCGTCCTAGAATCTAAAGGTCTCTATTAAGCGGGAGCGAAGAATGTGAGCTTATCTAGTCAAGCTACTAAAGACCCGTGGCCGCGACCTCATAGAAACTATCCAAACTTTGGGACTAAGTCTTGCTTGAAACCTCTACAGATCTGGGAAATGTTGTGAGTCCACCCAATCTTCGTTAAGCTGGGGTTATTCACAGCAGCTGCCATCGATAACATCGACCATAATCGCAGTTCAATCAATATGCGAGATTCTTTTCATGGAACGGGGATATCGATGTTCCAGCACAGCACTGCTGAAGCTCCTGGTAATGAAAGAGCACACGTTATTGTTTCACAAACTGCAGAAGCTAACACAAATTCTGTGACAGAACTCCCGCAGTCTTATACTGAGGTTGCACCAACTGTTCTTCCTAACAAAACAGAAACGAGGAGCCAGCTGCAACCAGAGGTACACTCAATCAAATACGCTATAAAAGAGGAGTTGAAAGCTATTAAGGCTGGAAAATGTGAACGGCACTATTGAGGATCAACCAAGTCTTGCTATGGATAAGCCGCTTTACCCTGTTGCTGAGCAAATACAGTGGAACACGAAAGATAGTTATGGGGAGAAGACGAATGTCATCTTGTTTCGAGGTCTCCATTTCGAAATGGCATTTTAAAAACGTCTTGGGTGGGTGGCTGGAAGATATTGGTTGGGTAGCCGCACTGGTTGATGCTAACGTTGCTTCAGCTAGAACATCAAAAAGACAAGCGTTACGAGTTCACGGTGTGTACATCAACTGACGGCCAGCTGGCTGTATATTTTACTGCAGAAGGCATGTGTCAAGTATAAAGAGGGCTTGAATGACGGATATGACACCCTTCCCTTTGATGACTGGTGTACCTGTTACAGGTAAATTTTTAAATTAGGTTAATTTAAATCTAAACTAGGTATATCTTAACCTACACGGTCAATGTCCTTAATAAAAAGGCAATGAGTACGTCTTTCATGCGGCATATGATGTATAAGTAATGCTCTTTGATAAAGAAGTTATCTCACAGCCAAAGATTCTTTATTAACGGTAATTGCATCGAATAAATGCGTTTAAATTGTAACATCATTTGTTTTATTTATCGTGTGTCTATAGCCGAAACCACGCCGGTTTAGCAAGCGACGAACTGTTCCCTTGCAAACATGGCCATCGTCGAGACCGCTTGCTTCCATCAACTTGCCACAACAAACGTTGGGATTGTTTTCACGCAGAACCTTGATTTGTCAGTGTGACATCCGCTCCATCCTGGCGTTGATCTTGCATGGCCTACCAGGTCTAGGTTTGCAATTTTTTTCTCTTAGGCATGAAAAACCAGCTTTTTTGATGTGGAAAATTGTTGCACGCGACACACCAAGTTGTTCTGTTAGTTCTGAGACTTTTCGACGTTTATCCATCCTTTAGCGCATATGGAACGTAGCCTTTCAAACTGTCTATAACTCCCTTAAACACCATTTTGTCCTCTAAAGATGTATTGAAGAGGTACCGCTTCGCCCAAAAAGGCGAAGAAAGAAGAAGGAGTGGACTTATGGAAGTCAATAATCAATTTTTACGTCGTTACTTTCTATTACAAAAGAAGCCCAGCAGGTCAGGCGAGAGCTCCTCAAGAAAGAAATTTGGTGGACAAACAGGGAGGAGTTGGCCATAGGGTGCACTGCCAAAGGAAAGAAGGAAGGCAGCGGGGGAGCGTGATTAAACTTCTCGTTACTATTAGTTATAACAAAGGTGTTATGTCTAGCCATCCATATGAGAAGTTGGATGGAAAATATTTCACACAATCTGTAAAGGAAAGGTTACCCTCACTCTTCGCAAAGGCTGGAGAAAGCTCCTCAAGAACGCACTTCCGGACATGTCTCTGTCGCTTTCGGATTACAAACATTTTGCGCAATTTCATTCATATCTTTTCCCAAACTGTTAACAAGTCCCTAGAGTTTTTTCTGTTAACCGTTGGTTATGCGAAAAAAAGTGTACTTCCTTAACATACGGACGCCGTATTTACAAGCTCAGCAAAGCAATGAGCACATGGAGGAATGGCACGCTGTCTAGCCTCTGGGATCTGGACTCTAAAATCCAAGGACAGTCATCATTTCTGTTTCGCGGTCCTCCACAATGTCATTCTTAACAAACATGATTGGACGCTTAGTGATGCAGAAATGTGTAATTAAAGCTCTGTAGGGTTATTTCTGTCTAGACGACTACGCAAATATAACCACAGATTGTATCCAATTTCACGTCTAAGAGCAACTGCGTGACAGCCCAAGAAAAAAGCACTTTTCCCGCAAGCCAAGACCACACTCCCGCTAATAACGAGCGCAATAGTAATACAGGGTGTGAGAGCATAAAAACCTGGACAAGAGAAGGTATAACGGAACGACATATTAGGGTAGTTACAACACTTTAAGTAAGCCATTTAGGCACACAAGATGGTAATACATGTAAGTTAAAATGTTTTCAACCTTGTTTGGAATTGCAAGAAGTACAGATAACTGAAAATCCAATAGTTAGTACCCGTAAATTTGCAAGTAGAGTGGTTCTGGAGGTGAGTGGATGAATCTGGAGTTGCTTAAATGTTTCATGAATATTTTATGAAACCTCAATGGTTGTTAAGTCTTGGCATTAATTTTAAATGGTTAGCATTAAGGTTAAGGTTAGGGGGTGAGACCTTGTAGGACCTGCGAGGCTACCGAGTCATACTGTGCATGATAACCGATTCTATTTTCTATCTTAGAGGTTTTTAGAAGGACACTGTCCATTGATGAAATATCTTCAAAGGGATTAAAGAACTGAAAAATACATGATGATTTTTGATTGATTTGTAAACTACCTAGTAATTTGCTCTATCTTTTGCTTACTTCGAATTCGTAATAATCAAAAGCAAGTGAAAACAAAACTTTGAAAAGTCAGGAAAAAGGATTTCATGATCTGTTGATCAGAAGCCGTATTGTAGGCTCTTGCAAGTGTTATTTCTCTTGAATGATCAAATAAATATTTGGGGGTTTTTTTAATTTTGTTCTGTTTGTAGTGATAAATACAAACTTTTGTCATTATTTTGGCAGTCTCTCTCAAGTTCTACAATTTGAGAAAGTAGCACATTTGGATGAAAGAGCGTTTCCTTTTCCATTTTATGAAGAAAGTGCATAAGTTTGGTGCCCAAATTACTGTTTACTAAAAAAAATATTTTGGCTTAGCTATATTCCTCAAAAGTTAAATGTCACATCAAAATATCACTGAGCTGTATTTGACATTGATATCTTCATTTGCTCGCGTTTTGCTTTCTCCTCAAGAACCAAAACTTGATTTGAGTAAATATGAATTTGTCTTATTAGACTTCAGCCAATCTATACATACATTACATTACATTATATTAAATAATTTTCGCCGCCATCTCTAATTTTTTTTCTGCCTACGCCAAACCTCGCACGGCTCCGCCGCCTTGTCAGCCTCGCGCCTTCGCTCGGCCGACTCGTTGGCAATAACCAACGTTATCAAACAGAAGATATATCAAGAGAATTAAAGATATCCAACCGGGTTGTAGTACATATGCCACAATTATTCCCTTCGCAAGTGCGTGCGATGTGTGACGATAATCTAGAAGCTGCAAAAGCCTGAAGCTAGCATTTACACAGCTGAAATACGCAGCAGACTAAGAATCTATTTGAAGGTGTCTGCCGCCGTTAATAATCGATATTTCAAATGAGGTCACACTCGGGCTACAGATTGTTTCTGGCTATCGCATCAAATTTCAAAGGTTACCACATCAATCAATCAATTGTTACGGTAGTGGCCAATTTTCTGAGATCCACCTGCTATGTATTTAGATGATATACCGGTACTGGCAGGAACACCTGATCAACTATGGTCAACTATCCCAAGTAGTTGCTGATACAGTCGCCCTTCTCCGGGCTCTGGGATTCACAATCCATGATATCGATTATACTAAATCTTTCATTACACGTTCTCAGATGGTTGAATTTCTGGGTTTTTACTTACTTGACTCTAAGAACACGACCATTTCTTTTATCCCTGAGAAAGCAAACATCGTGTAAGTGTCAAAGCCTTGTGCAGTTGCAAGGCCCTGTTCAAATCAGAGAAGTGGCTTCAGTTTTGGGACTGATAGTATCCTCCTTTGCAGAGGTACATTAAGGGTCATTGTTTTATAGATCCCTTAGAGAACGTGAAGACTGATGCCTTGCGATCGAACGGTTGGGATCTTGAGGGAAAAGTGACACCGTCACCCTGTGCAAGCAAGACCCCCTGTGGTGGATAACCAATGTTATCTTGTTGTATCTTGTTGGGCTTCCTATGCTGGGCATGCGTGACATAGTCTCCGTTGTTGGGCGCCACGTTCATTTTCGAGGATAGTATTCCTTTTCCCGATTCATAAAAACTGGCGACGAGGATGGGACCCAGTAACTGTATGAAATAACGATTTTTTTTATGCTTCTGAAAATTTTGCGTTTTGGATATCGTTCTTATTTTTGCGTCTTTACACGAGTTTCGATTTCCCGCCGTTGGTAATGGCTAACTCATTACTTGGTTCACTTGGCGAGCTCGAGCCGACCACAGAGTTATTCTCATCGTCTTTGAAGAATTGGATCAGTTCTTTATAGCGGAGCTCCGCGCGAAGGCGCGCGGCGCGCGGAGCACCATTGTTAAGAAAATATGGTAACCCATCGATCCGAGAAAATTTGGTTTTATAGCTATGACGTCATGAACGTCCGTAGTTCGTACGTCCACCCCTCCACGTATGCCAATGTGACCAGTATCATGCTAGTTTACAGCATACATCTTTGATATTGGACATCCATCTTTTGATTAATTGACACCTGTCAAACCAAGGTATTCGCTGACCAGGATCACGTGACCATATTGCGGGCTCAAGCTTTAAGTGCTGCGATGTCAGCTGTTTTTTTTTAAGTTGACCGCTGACCAGGTACTGGTTTTCGATTGGATTGCAGGCTCAACCCAGGTAAACTCACCTGAACATAAGCGAGGCTTATTTTTCGCGCGCTTTCTGTGGCTCGACGCGGCTACACGGCCATACTATATATAAATGAAAGTTCTTACACAGTCGACGCTTTTAGTGTTCAGGTGGAAAACGGTTTGGAAGATGTTTTCTTTCTGCATTTTTCGCTGGTTTCACGAGTTTGACATATCATGATATCTGTGGTCCACACTGGTGGCTGCGCAGTTATTCAAGTCAAGCATCGGCGGGATGTAAACTTAAAGCTGAGTGTTTATTTGCAATTTGCTTAGAGCTACTTTTTTCTCTGTATTGCAATTTTTGGCATATCTTTAGAAGCTCTGATAAGGTTACATGATGCCTGGAGGACCTATGTCTAGAACAGAAACGAAAGGACTGAGCGAAACAGAACGACAACTACAAATCAGAATATCAGTAATAGCTCATAGTTAGCACACAAATTTCTTTCCTTGGGCATTAAACGGTTTGTTATTTTTACGGATGCGTTATTTAAAGTAGATGCGCATTTTTAAAAGTTGGTTTAATCGGTTCTTCCTTTGTTCAGGAATAAGAATTAATCTGTACTCTTTTGGACATAAAGAAAAAGTTGATTTGTTTGTTTGTTTTCCTCTAAAATGCCAGCGAACAAGTGCTTTTTCAATTCGTTTGCCCAACTGGTTTTCGCTGTGCCTCGACAGTGACAAGAAAATTTTGCCCTTATGTTATAAACACGTATTCGCAATGAGTTCTCGTAACATTAGGGGGAAATCTCACTAGCTTGTGTTTTCAGAAGTTTGTTTAAAGCACCCAAACGTTATTTAAGTGTTGGAGCAGATCGTGTTTGACGTTCGTCCTTTCTTGGTTGCGTTGCCGTAGTTTGCCGATTCTTGTACCAAGCCAACCTGGCGTGTTTCAATGAAATACATCAAAATGTGAATGATCTTGTTTTCAGAGATAAAGTTGAATAAAGTACAGCAGTAAAACTCTTCTTTGACCTTGAACCGACAAAGTTGTTTTTATGGCTTCTAATTTTAGCATGATTCCTATTCGCTGGTTATTGACAGTTGACTCTGAAATGGCTTCTTTTCCTTTTCACTTCACTCGCTGAGGTTGTGCTTAATGCTGGTTTTCTTTTAAAACTCATTCGGTTTAAGAAAAAATTATTGCCAAACTGGTCAATTCCAAAGTAAATGTCCCTGGAAAAACCGATGTCGCACTCATCGCTTCGTGATTCATGCGATTTTGGTTTTTAGCGTAAAATTTTAATTACCGCGGAAGTCATTAGTTAGGCAATAAATTTTTCTATAGAAGAAAGCAAAGAAAATGATTTAATTATTAAGGCAGCAACCGGAAACATTTTCACAAACCGTACAGGCAATAAGAATAGGGAGTTTAAGCAAATCACTACGGATGGTGCTACTACGGCTGCCGTGACTGAAAAGGTCTGGGGAGACTACGTCTCGGTGGTCTGCTAAATTTTAAGTTTAGCAAAGCAAAATACAAGGAAACATGGGCTAAAGGTGTTTAAAATCTCATTTATTTAGTTTCTTACCTTCAAATGGCTTCGCTGAAAGGACGATGGCCGTTGTTCGCCATGCTAGGACGAACAGATTATTTCTGAGCAAAAGCAAATGCTATACACCTTGTACAATAACAACAATTTGATGGATGAAATATACAATTTCAGAGACAAATATCTCAAAGAATATCGAGTGAAAAAGACACATGTATCTATACTCAAAGAAGCAAAATAGCATCGTATAGTATCCAGATATAAAACATCTTCACTAAATCCTCAAAGCAAACTTAACCGAAGAAAACAACCGCGCGCTGAACTCACTTCGCCATTCCAACACCTTTGCCAAAACCTATCGTAAGTTCATAATACGGATTTACAAGCTTATGAGAGGCAACCTTGACACAATCCTTGACTTAAATTGACTTTAAAGGATATAGTATCCAACAGAATTCTTAAAATGCCGAGATGTCAGTTGAAAAGGGCCAGAGAAGCGAAATAAACCCGACGTAGTAGCCACTACGGCAAAACACCGCCACTCACGTAGTCAGATTTCACACTACGGCTGGATGCAACCGACGTACATGCGCAGTGTTTCATTTTGGGAGAAATTTACTTCCGGCAGCCGTATTAGCGCCAGCCGTAGCGATTTGCTTAAAGTCCCTAATAAATGACCAGGGAGCTCCGCTTTTAGGCTTGGCTAAATATGACATTGGTCAATGTGCTGCAGGTGCAACTGACGCTGTCCGACAAGCAGCTGACAAGAAAAAGTTGGCGGTGCTAATATCTGTTATGGGGAAAACATCATACAACATTCTCCGTGATCTGTGTATGCCTGAAAAGAAATTCAACGAGCTTTGTGATCTGCTTATATCTCATTATAAAGCTAAAAGCTTGGAAGTAGCAGGAACATTCAAGTTGCACCAGTGTAAACAGCAAGAAAACGAAAGCACCTCTGATTACAATGCGCGCTTAAGACACCTGGCCGCCGACTGTAATTTTGGTGCATTCCTTGAAAGATCCTTACGAGATCAATTTATTAGTGGAATTTATAATTCAAGTACCAGGAAGAAGCTTCTGAATGAAGACCGCTCGTTTCAAGATGCTTTCAAAGTTGCCCTTGCTGACGAGGCAGCTCGGAAGGAAACTATGCTATTTCAGGAACAAAAAGGCCCAACTGTTAATGTGGTGAGAAATCAATTTCCTCCTTCCCGTTCACGGGGTGAACTCCGACGTTATGATTATAACACGACTGTTTATAAACTGCTTCAAAAGAACAACCAGCCAATGTTAAGAGAGTATCCGTACACACCATCCTCCCTCAATTCCTTCCAATGAAAAACACTATAGATTCTGCACTCTCTGAGCTCACGGGAGAACCATGATTGTAACCACTTTTAGGGTAAGGTGTTTGACCGACATATTGTCGGGAAATCTTTTAGGTGGTTCAGTACACTTTGGCGGTCCCAAGTCTTGGTGTAGCGTGAAAAGGCTGGCTTTTGATTGAACACTTCTGACAGTTGCAACCGCACTTTACACAACGCTTTTTGATTGGAAATTGAGAAAATCAAGGATCTCCTGCAATGTTAGGGTCACAGTAAAGTATCTATTCTACATTTCTTCTCTTTGGAAGCAAACAACTGCCAAGAATGGCCAGAACAGAGATCTGCTACTTATCTCTTATATGTCAGAGAAAGTGTTTTCAAAGGACGATTTTCAGTTTTTTTGATACGTGTAACTCAAACTGGACAAAAGACTATGGTCACTATGTGTTGTGAAACTGCTAAAAACTTATCTTACAAGGGCAGCTCTACTTAGAAAGGAGACAAAGGAGTTGCTTGTTTACGATGCTCAACCTGATAGTCGAACCACAAAGAACACCATGTTTTGGTAGATTAAACAAATCACGTCAGCTGCAGGCGATGATCAGCACTAAGATGTTGAACCCATTCATCATAATGAGTATCAGGGGTGCAGCTACGTCAGCAGTTAAAGCTTCAAACATTTCTGTCCAGAAAATAAGAACACTGCTGGATGGCGCTCGAACTTTAACTTTGGCAGTTTCTATGATCGGCCTAACCTATCGGAGAACACGTTTGCTGAGGCCATTCTTGTCAAGAAACATTGATTTGTTATTTCTCGCAGGCACATGTTCTTCTGCTTCGCTGCATATTGGTTAGAGATATGTACTGCTTATTGTATAACAGTACTGGCGTGTAAGAGGATAACCTTGAAATACATGCTGTGTTTTGTTCTCCCTTGGATACCTTTGGTTTCTCTGGTTTTGAGCTTTGAAGTCTGATTTGACCTCGGATTGTATGCACATACGAGTTAGAATCTTTAATCAAAGCACACCTTCCAGGTAAGTGTCGTTTAATTTTACAATTAGTGTTCAGGCAGTTTGGGTCGAAATTCCTCTGAGGGCATAGCATGTCATATTGTTTGAGATGGCGGCGAATGTCGAATGTTTCCCCAAAACTCGTAACGAGTGG
>NC_090869.1:44059215-44061715 GCF_036669935.1 Montipora foliosa
ACGATTTGGCCTCCGCTCATGCAAAAAAGAGTGCACTCTTGGGAAAGCAGCAGTGCGACAAAAAAGTGAAGCATGATACCGCGCTTTGTGAAGGAGATCGAGTGCTTGTAAGGAATATGACTGAACGTGCAGGCCCTGGAAAGTTGCGACCTTACAGGGAGCCAGAAATCTATGTTCTAACGCAGAGAAGGAAGGATATGCCTGTCTATGAAGTTAAACCAGAAACTGGAATTGGAAGATCACGTGTTCTGCATCGCAATATGCTACTACCATTTTCCCGCTTACCTGCTGAAACACAACTAACACCTTCGAAAAACCGCCAGGCTGTGTCCAAGAGAGCTAACAAGCAAGAAGCTTCCCGAGCGGAAACAAGCATAGCTACAGATGAGGACATTAGCAGTTTGACGCCTTGTCAACTCCAAGAATTGTATGCATCTAAACATTGCCAGGCTGAACATATTGCTCCAGACTTAGTTGAAAGGGACCCTGGGACAGGAACTGGAGAGGAACCTTCTCAAGGTAATGAGCAAGACTCCACGGAGGAAGTAGGAAACCTAGAGCAACGTGCCAATGTGACAGACGATGAAGCTGCAGATAACTTACCATTTAAGACAATCCCGGCGTTTGAGTAGACCACCTCTAAGGATGCCCTATGATGCAATGGGACAACCATCCTTTCAACCGAGATTCACAACAGCGATTCAAGGCATCACAGTGTCGTACCTGCAACAGTTGTGTCAACACTTACCAATACCATGGTTGATGTATATTTTGTACCCCTTTTAGTACCAGTTCAACCGAAGTATTCAATGTCAGGTTGATGTTTACAAGCAAACCCTTAGAAACTCAGTTGAAGCTACGTTCAAGTTAGATATCATTGATAAACATTTATTTCAGTCTACTTCTCTGTGGCATTTAGCCCGTGCAAAGAGGTGTAATCTCGTCCTGCTAGGAGAATTTTTTTTCTCAGTTCTTTGTATAAGGAAGTTAAGTTTTGTTAGTAATCGTAATGGACCGTGCTGCGGTAGCGAATACAATCAGTGACGTTTAAGTAAACAGATCTTGTTATTCTGGCCTGATCAACCAGGATCCTCCAGTTCACTTCATAACGAGAAACAGGAGTACACGGAACTGTTATAAGAGACTATCGTTTATTTGTTTATGTTGGGGACATTTTTCTTAAGGTGGGAGAAATGTAGAATATAGCACTGTACGAAAATGACTGGGACCAATAATATAGGATGGTTGATCCAAAAAATACGTAGACGAAAATAAAGGGATGTTTGGTTGTAATTGTTGCGTGTCAAGAGCTCCCTCTAACATTCAATCGGCCATTGTGCCAAGCATTTAAGCTAATCAATATAGTGTTTTCACACGACGCCATCAAATTGTAAAATCAAAGCTGCTAGGTTTTCTGATTTTTGAATCCATACCAGGTAAAAAATTACTTCGAAGTAAATCTTTTACCAGTTGTAGGTCCCGTGACATATTTCGGCAAATAACTTAGAAACAATGCACCAAACAGACTTGAGACTTGGAGCAGATATTTTTGTATCAATCTTTTGTAACATTTCATTTTCTTGGCTTCTTTCTTTGAACGGTTTCGGATGTCTTTTTTATTACTACGTGACAGTCTACATACACTCTGAGTGTGTTCATTTGGCCATTGTGAGTCAACACCCGCCATCAGAAAGCAATAAATCAAGTATTAACAAAAAGGATTAATGTCTTCGTTACTGGGATTTTGCGAGGGGAGGGTCTTTCATCTCCTATCCTCTCACGGAGATGAAAGATTGTAAAATAATATATATGTAATCGGTTATGTAAACGACAACAAAATAAATCGTGAAAAGAAACATAGAAGTGGCAATCAGGCCCAGAGCGCTCACAAGACCCACTTAGCAACGGCACTGCTTGGGGATTCCATCGCCATTCCTCCAAATACAGGAATCAAAAAGCGGGAAAAGAAGATTGGAAAAAGCCTTAAACAACCAAAAACAACAATGAAATCAGGCAAAGAAAAAGAAGTTTAAAAAATACTGCCCTTCTGACAGGTTGCGGGACAAAAATTAAAATTGTGCGCTATTTTGGTGGCCAATTGTGCGGGACAAAAAGTCAATTATGCGGGTAATTGTGCGGGATTGCACAATCTTGCTCCGAACAAAATAGGCAAACATCGTGTTCTCCTTGTCTACCTTTTCAATGTGAAATTCCTGCTGCAATGGCTGACTTACCTCTACATTTTACTTCGAATGATTTTTATTTTTTCCAGTGTCAGTCTTTGCCAGTGACCGCCGGCTTGATAAATATTTCGTCAGCTACGTACGCTTGACAACAAAAATTTTCTACAACCTAAGTCAACTGGAGTTTGTAAAAGCTACTGTTAATGGAAGCAGTGTCTTCTTATTCCACTGCGATTTACGGAAATTATAATATCTGACAAACCGTCCATCCTGTAAATGCCAGGAAAGAAAGATCTATTTTCGCTGTGCATTGGAAA
>NC_090869.1:44074215-44076715 GCF_036669935.1 Montipora foliosa
TCCATTTATTGCACCCGTAGCCAGAGATACTTCAAATTACCGAATAGGTTTAAAAACACTTTTATTATAGCGAACAGTTTTAATTATTAGTAGTAATCTTAATTATTAGTATTTTAGTGTTAATTCTTCTCCTTTTGTATTTTGTAGGTTATATTTTACGGTTTTATAGTAGTTATCAAAATATATATATAGATAATTTTTAATAATTGTAAAGTAAGTCACATTTCAGCCGGCCCGGGGGCTGCAATGATTTTACTTCTTAATAAAGCTATCTATCTATCTATCAATTAAAATATGTGTAAAACCTCATTTCAAACCAAAACGAAATTTAAACCAAGCTAACCAAGCCCAGCACTGGGCTAAGCGAACCCCTTTCCATGTATCCACAGTACTCGTTTTAACGCATAGAAGAGGGTTTGTGTGTGGCTATCCTGACTGAGGTGTATACTGAATGTGGGGTCTGTAATTAGGAAAGTAAGATTATTGTGTTAGAAGGTCATGTGTCCAATAGGACCACCTGTATGCAAAAGAGATCATTATTTTCATCGTTTATTGCCATGATTACCGTGGCAACCAGTGCATTTCCGGCAGTTCCATCGGTCACGAACTATAACCGCCTTCCCAGGAGTGCTGATACTCATAGATTTTAAAATACTCCTATACCAGAGCTAGTAGTTCAGCTGAATTTTGCTACCCTATACTAGAGTCAACTCCCACCGATTTCCGTCTAAATACCGATACTTGACAGTTAATAATATCCAGAAGTGTTTCATGATCACTGTTGAGGCTGAGTTGCGTAAACTTAAACTTTGCCGACTCGATTTTTTTATATTTTTGAGCGGGAATTTTTGGTTTCCTTAGTCTTGATAAAATCTTCAAGCGACTGGTCAGTTTTTTGAAAAATGATATCCTATTCTAGACCCAAACGATATGATTTATATACTATATCCTAGAGTAAACTGCTTGAAAACAGCGGCATATAACTATATAGTCCATATATGGCAGTACCTCCCCCGGGCTTAAAACTGAATATACAGAAAACAGTTTTGCAAATTGAAAAGGCCTACATGTGAGAAAATCCGATCACTCCTGAACTTTTTACTGACAAGATTCATATCGTTAATAAATCCCCGCATGAGCTCACGCAAACTTTTAGGTTTAACAGTTTTCTGCGGAGAACTTGCACAAAATGTAATGGTACGATGATGCAATAAAACCAAGGGTCAATTAAATTTTTAAAAGTTACACTCGTAGAGTATACGTTGAACCCTTGTTTTTACATGTGCACGCGAAAATTAGTTCAATATAAACCTCGTTACAAGTCGTTGTTACAAGACTCCGACTTGTAGCGCTACATCTGTAGAATATTTGGTACGTACAGAATTCAAGGAACGTTTTACAGGAGTCCAACTTGTATCTTTACAAACATCCAACTTTTCAATTACAAGTGCAAACTACGAGTCATAAGTTTCTTGCAAGCTTAACGTACGACTTAGGAAACGTATTTCAAAATTTTGATATGTTCTCGTCTAGCGAAGAAGAACTTGAAGAACCATTGAGACACCGAGTGATGGGGAAGATATCGTTGACGTCACCTATTGTAATTAATGTGACAACCAGGGCCTCATTGGTTGTCGAAACAAAGGGTCTTGTGTTCCTGTGGTTGGCACATTTGAATAACAAAAGCAACGTTTGTAAACAGATATCTTCCCTATTCGGCAGCCAAGATATTTTGAGGAAAGATGGTCGTTTCACATTGAAAATCCACTTGATTTTCGGAAGAAACTTCGTCTCTCTGACGAAGCATTCGAGTATTTACTTGCAGCAGTTGGCCAACAGCTTGAACAAATAAACCTTATACATGTAGTCTACTCACATATTCAAGTTACGTTACCATAGACCACTTTTGATATATTAAATTTCCAAAATGGCCTATTGCAAAGCTACAGTTGCACATTACATTTGTATCATGACCCAGCACATGTGTCAATTACAGTGTAGGCAAATCGTTTACTGAATTAACAAATTTACAAGTTGGACTTTACACGTAGAATCATGTACACAAGTAAAAACTACACGTGTAACGTTTTTATAGAATTGACCCCAAGTTAATCGTAATTCATAAAGATCCTGTGTGACCGTACAACTTGATAATGATATGGCCGACCATAAATTCCCAGAGAATGGGTTCTTCTAATATCTTTAGAGATGCTTTTTACTGATAAAGAAAAGACATTTTACGCCAAAAAATAGGATCTCCAAAATTCTATCGCGTTTGCCTTCTATCTGATCGTAGTTGTTAGAATATTATAAGGTGTAAACATGGTTTTTCGCTCTACTGACTTGTGCGTTGCCCTTTTTTTTTGTTTGCCAGTAGATTAGCCGCATGAAACGTTTTGAAACATTTTTCCTGTTTTTTTTTCAGAGCACTAAAAATGGATTCCGGGTGGCTAACTCTTTGGGTAGCAACTTTTATACACTTTTGCGAGGCACATCAGAC
>NC_090869.1:44086715-44089215 GCF_036669935.1 Montipora foliosa
TAAGGAGTCGGGACCAAGGGCCTTGATTGTCAAGTTTAAAGATTACGCGACCAAATCTAAAGTCATGAAAAACAAGAAGAAGCTAAAGGGTAAAAATGTATTTGTAAATGAAGACCTGACTTGGAGTAATCAACAATTCCTAAAGCACGTGCGACAAGTTTGTAAGAATCAGGGTTATGTTTTCACTGCCGATGGTTATATTTTTGTTAAACTGACGGTATAGGAAATCGCATTCTTAAACTTTTTTTTTCTGGCGGTATCGCTTCTTCGTTTTCAAAGTTAGTTAATATATATATATCTCTTTGTCTTCTGGTGTTTTTCTGTGTCAATGGAAGTTTGCAAATGTCATTCCGCTGTTTAAAAAGGATGATCGCCAGTGTAAATTGAATTATCGTCCTGTGTCCCTTTTGTGTTCTTTGTCTAAGATATTACAGAAAATTGTCTTTATTAGACTTTACAATTTCTTACTTGAGATTGGTTATCTCAATCGCTTACAGTCTGGTTTCCGCCCTGGTGACTCGACGATAAATCAATTAATTTATCTGGTGCATCAAATTTACCAAGCTGTTGAGGATGGGAAGGAAGTGCGTATGGTTTTTTTGAATATCAGCAAGGCGTTTGACAAGGTGTGGCACAAAGGTCTTCTTTATAAGCTTAAATCAGTAGGAATCAGGGGAGCTATGCTTAGCTGGTTTGAAAGTTATTTGTCTAATCGTCAACAAAGAGTGGTTTTAGATGGGCAGTCATCTGATTGGCGCCAAGTTGAAGCAGGGGTTCCTCAAGGTTCGGTTTTGGGGCCTCTGTTATTTCTTATATATATTACTGACATAACAGATGAAATTCAGTCAAAATGCTTACTTTACGCTGATGATACTTCACTTTTTGAAGTCGTTGATTCACCTGGTAACACTGCGTTGATGTTAAATAAAGACCTTAAATCCATACAAAGGTGGGCTACGAAATGGCTTGTTACAATTAATCCTAGTAAAACTGAATGTATGACGTTTTCATCTAAACGGGTAAGACCGCTGCATCCCGACCTATTTTACAACGGAAATAACATTACTGAAGTTTCTAGCCATACCCACTTAGGCATAACGCTGTCTTCTAACCTGACATGGAGAGCTCACATATTTAGTGTTTATCAAAAAGCTAGTAGAAGATTAAATATGTTGAAAGGAATTAGGTATAAAGTAGGCAGGGACACACTCAGAAAATTGTATAAGTCGGTTATCAGACCTGTTATGGAGTATGCTGATGTGCTTTGGGACGGCTGTACTGATGAGGAAAGCGAACTCCTTGAATCGGTTCAGTATGAAGCTGGGAAAGTCGTCACAGGTGCTATGCGGGGAACAAGTAGGATTCTCCTTATGACAGAGCTGGGGTGGGAGGAGATGAAAGTTAGACGCGATATTCATAAGCTTATTTGTTATTTTAAGATAGTAAAAAATTTGAGTCCACCTTATCTTAAGGATCTGCTCCCAGCTAGAGTCTGTAGAGAACTCATTTTACCCTTCGATCTTCTCAAAATTTTACTCTTTTCCCCGTGCGCACAGAGCGCTTTAAAAGGTCTTTTTTCCCTTCCACAACTAAATTGTGGAACGACATTGATTTGGAAATTCGTGAATCTGATTCAATTGGCTCCTTTAAGAGAGCGTTAGTTAATTATTTTAATATTCCAAAGTATTTTTCGCCTTTTGATTATGCTCTTGACAGATACTCTTCCGTAATTCATACTAGACTGCGGCTAGGCGCTTGTGGTCTAAATTATTATCTATTTAAGATCGCTGTTAAGTCTTCACCAATTTGTAGCTGCGGCTTTGACAATGAGACTATAACTCATTTCTTTTTACAATGTCCTAATTATGCTGCCCTCAGATCTGATTTGCTCGCTGCTGCTGCTCGTATAGCTTCTGGTCAATATTCTGACCAGCAAAAAGTTGAAGTTTTTCTCTTTGGCTCTTCTGACATGTCAAATAATGAAAACGTTGAAATCTTCTCTCATGCCCAGCACTTTATAAGAGAGTGTAAACGTTTTTCTTTTTGTGGTCATTATCATTGACCTAATTAACTTAAAACTGTCTTTTTTGACTTACTTTGTATCCCGTGCCCGTGTTTGTTTTTTTATGTGGTAATTAGAATTTTGGTGTAAGCCCCCCGTGATGAGCTCATTTAGCTCTTGGGGCAAACATGTATATAAATATATATGTTAAAAATAAAAATAAAAAAAAAGCGTAAGCAAAAAACGAAGATCGGAAATCGAAGAGCTAGAGGCAAACTGCACAGCAATCGCCTGTACAGTGTTACCGACAGCGGCTCCTTAGGCTGAAGTGGGCACACAAGCATTCTTTTGGCCCCTTCTAAAGCACACCTTACTCAGAGGGATGGCTAAAGGACAAGCCTCGATACCAGCCATTGCGTGGCCCTACATAATAGCATAAACGGCATATTCAATAGATGATACACCGGTGTTATTCTAAAACGAACGTTCAGCTAATTC
>NC_090869.1:44096715-44111715 GCF_036669935.1 Montipora foliosa
GTTTGGAAACATTGACACTACATCCCAAGACACAAGGAGGGACCCCTCAGGGAATGGGCCTTTGGCATTCAAATCTTCTAATTTGTTGATAAAATCCGTGGAATCCTTCACAAAGGATGGAAGACTCTGTGAAAGAGGTTTGAGGTAGAATTCTGTGAAAGCAGAAAGCCGTTCAATTGCTGTACCGCAACAGGATGTAATAAGCCGAAGTGGGTTGTCACGTTTGTGTGTATTGACATTCCCAAATGCCACTCCCGGTTTTGGTTCCACGTAGCAATCTCCTGGCTAATCTGCCCCTCAGAAAACCACTTACGACTCCATTCCTTAACCACTTCAAAATGGTCAAGTGTTGGGTCGGAATCCATGCTGTCATAATGCAAATCATCATTAAGCTGCCCTAGTATCTTATTTTGGTATTCTTGTTGACTGAGGACAACGAACCCTGAACCTTTATCTTGAATTCTAATAACACTTATTACTAATAAGTGTAACTAATAACACCACAACACTTATTAGTAATAACACCAGTAACACAATCTCACGTTGCATTTTTGTAACGGGTTTATTAGCGCTGATGTTTATGCTAAACCCACCGATAGCCACCTCTATCTACCTTTTTCGAGTTCACATCCCTCACATTGCAAAAGAGCAGTCCCCTTTGGGGTAGCTTTAAGAATCAAACGCAATTGTTCTACCAACGACTTTCTACAAAATAGGTGTAAGGAATACAAAGGATATTTGAAATCTCAAAATTATCCGGCGGAGCTTGTCGATAAACAGTTCGACAAAGCTCTCAGTATATCAAGATCTGAACTTTTGAGCAAAAAGGTCAAACCAGATAAGAAAGTTTTTTCCACTGGTGCTTGACTACAATCCAATTTTGCCAGATATCCAAAAAGTTATTAAAAATCACTTTCATCTATTGCAATCTTCACCAGAAGTCAAAGAAATTTGTCCGTCCACGTCAATTTTCCCCGCTTATCGTAGAACTAAAAATCTTAAGGATTTGTTAGTGCCATCCAAATTTCAGGTAACCTCTTGTAGAAATCAAAGAGAAGAAAATGGGGGTTGTTCAAAATGCAATAAGAAATGCGATCTCTGTAAAAATTATTAAATTCAAGCTTCAAAACTTCAAAGTTCAGCTACTGGTCGTCATTATCCCATTCAACAAAAACTTTCTTGTTCATCGCAAAATGTTATTCGTTTGGCCACTTGTGCGAAATGCAACCTGCAATATGTGGGCTCCACCTCGACTGAATTTAAAGTAAGATTTCGTAACCACAAGTGGAACTTGCTGAAGAACAAAAGAACTTGTGAATTGGCTATCCTATAACTCTGAACATGAAATTTCACAAATCAATTTCATCATTATCGAACAAATTAGGTCTTTTGAAAATTCTTTACATCTTGAACAATTGTTACTCACTAGGGAGGCCTATTGGACTGCACAATTATTTACCCTTGTTACGAGTTCGAATGTTTTGAGGAAAGTTAGTTTACAAACTAAACTGAACACAGGGTTGCCGGAACAAAAACAATAAGATTTATTCCAAAGTGAACGTAGTTTCCACGAAGTAAAACTCCTAACAACACGTACTCAATAAACTTACACGGCCTCCGCCAACTTGAATAAACACTGCTTCTGTCACACTTGACTAAACACGGCTAACGCCAACTCTCATCGCTTGTGAAAAACTAGTTAAAAAACTTCGCTAGGACTCGTCTACTTATATACTCTCACAATAAGCTTCTAGAACTTTCTAAAATAGTAATGAATCGAATTATAGAAAGATTACAAAACACACCGATTTAGAAACGCTTACGCACGAATCTAAAAATAAACAAACTACGAACTCTCGCGAAGCGTCTAGAAAGTAACGCTAGTCACGCAATGCTATTTTTCGTAACATAACCCCCTTCTAGAGGAAATTTCCTAAATTTATCCTAAACAAGAAAAATTGCTAAATAAGGGGCAGTTCAATGTCATTCCTCAGCACGACTCAAGTAATCTGCTCCAACGTTGTCTGAGCCCTTAATGGCTTCAACTGTGAATGAATAACTCTGCAAAAACATGGCCCAACTCGTTGGCAAACTTAGCACTGTTCATATACTTTAAGGGTTCATGGTCCGTCTGAAGAACAAAAGAAACACCGTACAAATAAAGATGAAATCTCTTGATACTCCATACAATCGCTAGACATTCCTTTTCAATTGTGGAGTAGTTCCTTTCTACACCTGTCAATTTCTTGCTTGCGTAGCAAACGGGAAACAACTTCTCATCATGTTTCTGCTTTAATACTGCACCGATTCCACTGTTGGAGGCGTCCGTCCTTAAGAAATGAGTTTTAGCTGGGTCGGGGAGTCGTAGAATAGGCTCACTTGTTAGGTAAGACTTGATCGTTCGGTAGGCATCCTCTTGTGCTTCACCCCACTCAACTTTATTAGGTTGGCCTTTCCGTGTGAGATCAGATAAGGGCACTGCGATCGCTGCAAAGTTGGGGATGAAGTCTCTGTAGTATCCTGCTAGACCCAAAAATGATCGCACCTGTTTCTTTGTACTTGGCCTTGGGGCATCTCTAATTTTCTCCACGTTATCCTGATGTAGACCAATCATTCCTTGCTCCAGACGATGACCTAGGAAATCCACACTGTTTAGACCGAACAGGCACTTAGTAGGTCTAATAGTGAACCCCGCTTGTACAAGGCGCGAAAATAGCTCTCTTAGGGCTCTAATATGTTCTTCCCACGTACGGGTGTGAGCCAATATATCATCCCAGTAGAAATCAACATTGGCTAGATCTTTTAGCAACTTCTTCATTGCACGCTTCAGTGTTGCTGCCGAGTTTATCATTCCAAACGGCATCTTCAGGAACTCGTACGACCCGTCAGGTGTTACGAACGCCGTTTTCTGTATGTCCTTCTCTGGTATTGTTATCTGCCAATATCCCTTGCTAAGGCCAATTTTTGAGTAGAACTTGTCTCCACTAAGCTTCTGAAACAAATGTTCAGCAGCTGGCATAGGTTCGGGATCAAATACAGTTAGTTTATTTAATTTCCGATAATCAACGCGCACACGGTTTGTGTTGTCTTAATTCTTCACTACTACCACAGGTGATGCATACGGAGAACTGGACTCTCTAATAACTCCCATTTTGATCATGTCAGCAATATCTCTTTAAGTGATTCTCTGATGCTGTAAGGTACTGGTTAAGGTCTTGATCTAACCGGCCCGTCTGAAATGAGTTTGATATGATGCTGAACGAGATCTGTAGCACCTGGTGCTTCAGTAAACAAATCCGTGAACTGTTTAGCCAGATCCATAAATTCATTCCGTTGCTCATCCGTCAGATTTGGTCCGGTTTCAACACCCTCAATCGATTCCTTGGCTACATATCCACCAAGCTCTAAAAAATCAACGTTTTCTCCCTCTGCTTCATCAGCTTTAGCTGCACAGTCGACAGCATCGTCTACACACGAAGCGCCTACCCCACCTGCTACTGCTCCTTCGGCTGTAGTCTCCTCTCGCTCAAAGTACTTTTTAAGAAGGTTAGCGTGGTAAACCTTCTCCTTGCCTTTCACTTCCACTTTGTAGCCATTGAGACCTACCACAGAGCTAACTTCAAAGGGACCCTTCCGCTGCATAAGTAGCTTGTTATGGTCGGTAGGTAGCAGTATAAGCACTTTCTCACCTGACTGGAACTTCCTAATTTTAGACTTGCGGTCGTAATAGTGCTTTCCTTTCTGCTGGGCTTTCTCCAGTTCACTATGGGCGAGTTTAAGGGTATCTTCTAACTTCTCTCGTAATTAAAAAACATACTGGTAACTGTTCTTTACCTCAGGCTCGTCAACTTCTTTCGTCCACAGCTGTTTGAGTATAGCCATTGGTCCTCTGACAGCTCTTCCAAATAACAGCTCAAACGGTGAAAAACCAGTGGACTCTTGGGGAACTTCACGATAAGAAAACAACAGCGGGTTTATGTAGCGATGCCACTGTCTTGGCTGCTCACTACACAGTCTCTTCAGCATAGATTTCATTGTTCCATTGAACTTCTCTGTCAAACCGTTACACATCGGGTGATAGGGTGTTGTTGTAAGCGGTTTAATGCTTAGTAGTCGGGTGACTTCTCTCATACAGTCAGAAACAAACTGCGTACCCAGATTACTCAAGATTTCTTCAGGTACCCCTAGACGGCTGAAGATATCTACCAGTGTCAATATATATCTGTGTCCTTCTTCACTCGGGGGACTGATAGGACCAACAAGATCTATTGCTACTCTCTTAAAGGGTTTATTAATCAGTGGCATCTTCTCTAACGGTACCTTCGGCACTGATCCCTAACTTACGGTCTTCTGACACACGTCACAGGACTTGCAAAATCGAGTTACATCACCTTGAATTCCAGGCCAATAAAATGCACTTTGGATCTTGTCTGTTGTTTTCTTGATGCCCATGTGACCACCAATGATAGATCCGTGAGCTACTTCCATTATGGGGTGTCTCAACTTCTCAGGTACCATAACTTGTTTAAGCAGTTTACCACTATTCACGTAAGGATGCTTGTACAGGCGGTACAGTACTTCAGATTTTTCTTCGAAGGAAATCTCCGCCTGACCCTTCACTAACACACCGTCTCGATCCCAGTGCTTACGCAGACTCTCATCTTCACGCTGCATCTGCTTGAGCTTCTCTCTTTCCACAATAGGGTTTTCACCGGTACTAGGCACCTTCAAGGTCGTGCGTTCATCCTTTTTCTTAGCTTGATTTCGGGTAGTTACTGCACAAGCCTCTTGCCAACTGGGGTCTGGATTTTGTGCGTCCCTTGCATCACGTACATTACCAATAATTAGGTCGTAGATAGGATCTGAAAGGCACTGCGCTTCTACATGACCCTTAAGATAAGGCGTATCAACATAAATTCTTGCTATAGGCACCTTCCTCGCTGTGTTGTCAATAAGCAACATGACGTTAAAATCTCCGGTGAACTGATCCTCGTCGACAAGGTCCTTCTTGACTACAACTCCACTGCAACCGGTATCTCTTAAAACGTCGACAGTCTTCTCTCCAACTCTGCCTTTTAAAACTGGCATCTTACTTCTTACTCCACTTAAGGGTTCAACACAGGTATTACTTAGCAACGGAACTTTCTTGCCACAGGCTAACAGAAGCTGATCATTTTGGATACACGATTTGACTTCCTCGGGGGTAGCGTTAAGATCTGGTGACTTATCCAAACAGCCAGCACTAACTTGACCACGTTGCACAGGGTTACCATCTTTACCTTGGCCTCCTGACTTCCGTCCACCTGATCGACAGTTCCTCGCTTCATGGCCTTGCTTGCCACATAGAAAACACTTTCTTGCTAGAGCTGGGCAATTAATTGCTTTGTGTCCGCGGGCATTACACTTGTAACACTGGAGGGCTGTTGTATCACTCTGTACGTTCTTTGTTTCTTCCGCCTTGGACTGTACTACCGGCTTCTTGGTCGCAGAGCTAAACAAGTGCTTTCCATGAGCTTCCAAGTATTGATCGGCGATTTTAGCTATCTGGTCAAGCGTTTCCGGGGCTCTTTCACGAAGGTGAATAGCTAACTCTTTTGGACAAGAGTCAATAAAGTGTTCTTCTACAATTAGATCTTTCAGGCCTTCAAAAGAACGTTCAGTATGCGACAGTTCCAATCCACCACAACAAGTATCTCTCCAGTCGCACTATAAACTGTTCTGGGCTCTCATCAACTTCCGGCTTTGATGCTCTAAATTTACGGCGATATCCATCCTCCGTAAGGTCATATCTCTTCATCAAAGCTAGCTTTACTCGGTCATAATCTTGGGCTGCTTCCTCGGATAACCGCGAATAAACCTCTAGCGCACGTCCAGACAAAAGAGCACTAAGTTTCGAAGCCCATCCTGTCTTCTCCCATTTAGCTGTCGCTGCAAATCTCTCAAATCTTTGTAAATAAGAATCCAAGTTGTCCTTGCCATCGACAAATGAGGGGAGCTTGGGTGCCTTGGGCCTATCCTCTCTCACTTCAGGACGCTCGTCAGCATTCTCCACAGCCAATCGTGCAATCTCCAACTCGTGTTCTCTTTTTGCCGCCTCAATAGCCTCTTTGTGTTTCAACAGCTCGGCCTCCATCTCCAACTTTATTAGTTCGCGTTCTTGTCGTCTAGTTTCTCTCTCTTCGTCTTCTCTTCTGCGCCTTTCCTCCTTCTCTTCCTCTTCCTTTCTTTTATCCTCCTTAAGCATTCGTCGTCTCTCTTCCTTTTCTTCTTCAAACCGCCTACGCTTTTCTTCTCTGTCCTCTTCCAATCGTCTACGTTTTTCTTCTTTTTCTTCCTCATCCCTTCTTCTTTCTTGTTCTAATTGTCTGCGTTTTTCTTCTTTTTCTTCCTCCAACTGTCTACGCTTTTCTTCTTTTTCTTCCTCTTTCCTCACAAACTCGAGAAGCTTTTCTCCCTCCAATCCGAACTTTTCTCCAATCTGCAAAAAGCTTTTCCATTTCCATAACAGTATTTCACAGCAAAAACACAATATACTCTCTTTGTACAGTTCTTCTTACTTTAGGTGTAACTCCGTCTTTTTGAACTGTCCTTTCCTGGTTTCTGTAGTCGGAAAACAAATGAATTCCTCTCCCGGACGGGCCCCCAATGTTACGAGTTCGAATGTTTTGAGGAAAGTTAGTTTACAAACTAAACTGAACACAGGGTTGTCGGAACAAGAACAAGAAGATTTATTCCAAAGTGAACGTAGTTTCCACGAAGTAAAACTCCTAACAACACGTACTCAATAAACTTACACGGCCTCCGCCAACTTGAATAAACACTGCTTCTGTCACACTTGACTAAACACGGCTAACGCCAACTCTCATCGCTTGTGAAAAACTAGTTAAAAAACTTCGCTAGGACTCGTCTACTTATATACTCTCACAATAAGCTTCTAGAACTTTCTAACATAGTAATGAATCTAATTATAGAAAGATTACAAAACACACCGATTTAGAAACGCTTACGCACGAATCTAAAAATAAACAAACTACGAACTCTCGCGAAGCTTCTAGAAAGTAACGCTAGTCACGCAATGCTATTTTTCGTAGCAACCCTTAATCCTCATGGTCTCAATAAAAGGCGGGAATCTAGATCGAAACACCGCATTAATTACTACACTTGAGTAGTTGTGAGTTGACATTTTCCCAATATGATGCATTTTTATCGACATGTCACCTATAGTTCTTTATTTGTTTTTGATTGTTAATCTATGTCACCTTGTAATTTAGACCTTTGTTATAGTTCTTAATTTGTCTTTGATTATCAAATCCATGTCACCTTTGTTATGTAACGTTTTCTTAATTTCAATATTTCTGCTCTGTATATATAAGCCGCTGTTTTTGTGATTTGCACTCATTGTAAATAGTCTTTTAGTTTTTAACTTTTAACCTGAAGAAGGCCGAACGGCCGAAACGTGGTATTAAACTTCGTCCAGAAAAGTCAAGAGTTTGTCTCTCCGTCGCTTTTCCTTACGTACACTTAACTACAAATTCGCGTCGAGACATTGTATCCTGTGGATCCTCTTACTGGGAGTTCACCGTTAGGTCAACCAACCGTAGAAGTATAAGTAGACTTATATATATATATATATAAGTAGGTAGGATCCCCCAGGAGGATCGCAAATGGATTCACAGTCCAAGTTGAGAAAAAATTGAGAGCAAATTACAGGAAACTCAACACTGGACAGCCTCGATGGAAAAATTTGAACCCACGTCCCCTGATCACTAGTCGGGTGTGATGACCACTACACTAACAGGACAACCATGCTGGCAACATGGCAGATTAATCACTTAATGTGTGGCATTTACGTGGGACTCCCTCCAGGTCGAGGACGGTATTATCCACCAAGTCCGAAGGCTGAGGTGGATAACATCCTCCGAGATCTGCAGAATTCTTCATATTCTACGAAAGGCGAATTCAATAATTGCTTTATTATTCAATCAAAATATTTTCTTCGCTCAAACTTCTAAACCTACTCGCACCCATTTTTCTGCTCAACAAAAATGACACAATCTCGTCCCCAGCTTTTTTCGGTCAACGGCTCAATAATTTGCAGCGGGCTGCACTTTTGACGTCATTTTGACGTCATCGGTTCATAATCTGCAGCGAGCTGCATTTTTGACGTCATTGATTCAATATGACGAAGTTTCTTTCCAAATTTGGTGAACAGCAGCTGGTTATGGTGAATTATGCGTGGTTTTAACCAATCAGAAAAGGGGAAATATTTTGAATGAATAATAAATATATATATAGATAGATATATCGCGAAAATCAAACTACTGCGCCAATGACCAAAAATACCGATACAGGCACAAACCACGACGAGACCAAATAAACTCGAAGCACGCCAAAACAGACTCAAATTGTGCCAATTCAGGATCAAAATATGCCAAATCAGCCTCAAAAATATGCCAATTCAGGCTCAAAGTATGCCAATTCAGGCCCAAAATACGCCAAATCAGGCTCGAAACACTATCTGTAACACTCACCCAAAATAAACACGCAAAGCCAACATTCTGCATTTTGGGCAACTGCGAAAAATGGACAGTTGAGACTTATAGATCTGCATCTGGCCTCGGCCTTCGAAAATGAAATCGTTTTTGGTGGGAAGCACAAAAACCTCCCTTGACGAACGACTCAAACCGTGAAGGTCCGTCACAATAAAAGAGGCCAAAAGGAGGCCGACGGTCATTCAGGAATAATCAAAGTCCCACTACCGGAACAAGCCGTGAGAACTCGAACGGCGTTCACGACGAGACCCACCTGAGGGCAAACTCTGTTATTCTCTTCACTCCAATCCTGGACCGAGGCATCAACACCGGTTCAACCGGAAGAAGCAAACTTGGAGTTGAAACGCGCGAGCTGAGCGTTATAATAGGAGGCAAAACGGTCGATCGCGTGGGGACCCCATTTGGCATCAACCAGTCGAAACATGGGGGATTAACCCGCCAATCATCCTTGTCAACGAACCGACTTAAAAGATCGGCCCTCCCGTTGAGCGACCTGGGAATCCACTGCGCTACCAAGGCAACACCATGAGAAAAACAAAAACAAAAGATGCTCAGAGCCAAAGACTGAAGATGGACCTTAGAGCTACCAACAGAAACTATCCTGGCGGCACTCAGATTGTGGGTAAAAATTTTCACCTTCCTGGGTTCAAGGTGCTCAGCAAAAGAAAGCAAAACATAATAAATAGCTTCATTTCGCGAAAAGTAGAACTTTGACCCAAATCGTCGATCGTCGATCGTCGACCGCTGGCCACAGTGCTGTCGAGGAAGGCGGAAAACCCTTCGAACGCTGCGTCGATTACGTCGGAAAAAACAACCGTGGACGAATCACGGGGAGGCCGAATGGAGTAAACGCTAAAAGATTCAATGTTATGAAACCAAAACTTCAATTCCTCTAGCAGAGCGGGAGGGAAGCGAAAAGTGTGATGCCAAGCCGACCTAGACTCTATAGCTAAGTGCATCTGCCTAGTCAGAAGACGGGAAATAGGCCCACTGCCAAGGCAACCGAAATAATGCAACCGGCGATCCTGGCTAATTCACGGTAGGACGATGACTTGATTTGAATGGCGAAACTTAATAGCTATTAAAGCTTGCAAACGTTTTTCTCGGGAATCCGAAACGTCATAGAAAAAGTGTCGATCACAAAACCTAGCCACTCGCCCACTTGCATCGGAACACAGCACGGCTTCCCCTCATTAACAAGGAGACCGGAAGAGTCATGATCCTTTCGCTGAGTAAAAGCTGTTGCGACGTCTGACGTCCTATCGGGCTGACTACCGTCGTCGAGATAAACAAAAGAGATATGCCCCATAGATGCCAGCTTTTAACTAATGGGCGCAACAAATAGCGAAACAAAAACACGCGCTGCTGAGACCGAAAGGTAAAACCGTGAAAGTGGAATACCTAAATCCGCCGGTAAAGGGCCAAGCAAAACCTAGATACTTCTGATGCTCCGGAAAAACATCAACATGGTGGTATCCAGATTTGAGGTCCCAAGTAAAGAACCTGTTACATGTTAGGATGATCTCATTATATCTAGTGGGATGCCTGTGCAATTTACATGTATGATGTAATAAAAAAAGTTCCCGGATGTTGTTCTTCCACCAGGTAAATCATGGCGTGTTTAATGTGTTGTGTGGGTTGAAGAAAATCTGAATTCATCTTCCCCCGTCATGAACGAAACAGGTTATGGGCCCAGTTCAAGATACAGCAGACTCCTTTTCGACGGGGATGAACGAAAATGTGAGCAATAGGAAGTCAAGTTTCTCGGATATATGCGATTACGAAAGTTGAAAGATTCCATTACTGCAGCTGACGACGTGGATATTACCGCAGCTAAGAATGAGGAAACTTTCGCCGAGTTAATACAATTTCTAGATGATAAAAGCCTTGCCCTTGTGATGAGAGATGCATAAGACGACGGCAGGAAAGCATTAAAGATCCTGCGAGCACACTATGCTGGTACAGTAATTTCATTGTATACGGAACTGACATCGCTTGTGAAGTCGGAACACGAGACAGTGACAGATTATGTTATTCGAGGAGAAACTGGGCAACAGCTCTTAGAAATGCCGGCGAAACCGTGACAGATAGCCTGCTCATAGCGATGGTACTCAAAGGTCTACCAGACGAATATAAACCATTTGTTGTCGTCGTTACACAGAGCGATAAAGAATTTAGCGAATTTAAAGTCGCGTTACGAAGCTTCGAAGACACCGAGCGAACCAGTGTAACGACGGGAAGTCACTCTTTGATGAAGACGGAATACAAGAAGGAATGCCAGTCGGATATCGTCTGTTATCAGTGCGGCCATCCAGAGCACATTGCTCGTTTCTGTAAGAGCAATAATAAGAACAGACGGGGACAAAGAGTAATAATAAGAACAGACGGGGACAGTGGTGTAACACGTGCCATAGCTCATCTCACACTGATAGAGCATGTCGACGCAAAGGGAAGAATAAGACTGATAAAGTAAAGCAAGCGTCTGAGACTTTAGAGGATTCTGACAAAGAAGCAGAGCCTTCATTTGCGTTTGAGATCAACAACTATGCGGGTGAACGTGCTACAAAGAAGCCAAATGCTCTACTGGTGGACTGTGGTGCAACTACTCACATCATCAATGATGAATCCCAATTCAGCAAATTTGATGGCCAATTCGCACCAGTAAAGCACTACATCGAATTAGCAGATGGAACACGATCTAACAATGTGGCACTCAAGAGAGGAGATGTTGAAATAACCATCATGGATACCACTGGGAAGCGTGTCAATGCGACATTGAAGACTGCATTATACATTCCTACGTATCCTTAGAATATATTCTCAGTGCAAACTGCGACTGAAAGAGGTTCTTCAGGGAAGATGGCCCAAAGTAGGAATAGAAATCCTGATGCACGTGCTACTGCACCATTAGAATTGGTTCATACTGACTTAGCCGTCTCTAGAGAGGGTTTCAGATATTCAATAGCCTTTACTGGTGACTATTCAGGCGAAGTATTTGTGTATTTTTTAAAGTGTAAAAGTGACACAGTAGCTGCAACTCAAAGATTTTTAGCAGACACAGCTTCATACGGTGAGGTCAAATGTATTAGGTCAGATAGTGGTGGTGAATTTATGTCTCAGAAGTTTAAGTGTCTGCTGGAGAAAAATAAGATAAAGCATGGGACAGCAGAGCGACATTGGAGAACCTTATTTGAAATGGGAAGGTGTTTACTTTTGCATTCTAATTTGCGCAAATAATTTTGGCCTTATGCAGTAATGCCTGCCGCGTACATACGCAATAGGTGCTTTAACAACCGCTTAAAACAAACAGCGTACTTTGCTATCACTGTCAGAAAACCACATTTGTCAAACATGAGAGTGTTTGGATCAGAGTGCTACGCATAGATCCCAGATGCACAAAGGGTATGATAAAGGGTATGATTGGGTATGATAAAGGAAGCCCCGCCTATCTGGTGTATATCCCAGAGACAGGTAAGGTTATGAAGTACAGGGTGGTGAAGTTCCCTACGACTAGAAAAGGGGTGGAACAGCAGACCCAAACAGAAAGACAATTACCTGATGATGATGATAATGATCTCACAGTGTATCTGATGTTGACAAATCCGAAAAGGTTCCGGATACACTTGCTGAACAACCCCAAACTGAGCGTGAAACCAGTCCTGCTTGCCAGCCTCCCGATAAAGGTTTGAGACGTTCTACGAGAACGAGAAGGCATCCAGCTTACCTGAGTGATTATGTCAAAGACATGGAAGATGATGATCAGGTACTAACAAATGTAGATTACTGTTACAGATCTTTTGCTTTCCCTCAAACTTACCAAGAGGCCATGGACTCGCCTGAGTCTAGCAATTGGAAGGCATCGATGGAGGAAGAGGTGAATTCCCTAACCGAGAATAACACATTTACTTTGTCTGATTTGCCAGAGGGCAAAAATGCAGTGGGGAGTCGTTGGGCGTACACTATCAAAGAAAGTTCCACTGGTGCTAAAACTTTAAAAGCTAGGTATGTTGCTAAGTGTTACAGCCAAGCGAGAGGTATTGATTTTCAGGAAACCTTTGCACCAATTGCTAATCTCACATCATTGCGTGTGCTAATGCAAATGGCAGCACATGATTTGGTCTTGCACCAAATGGATGTGAAAACTGCATATCTCAACGCCCCTATTGATTGTGAGATTTATATGGATCAAGCTGAAGGCTTTGAAGTTCCCTCAGGGAGTGGAGGGAGACTTGTGTATAAATTGAACAAATCTTTGTATGGCCTAAAGCAGTCGGGTGGAAATTGGAACCATGTACTAAAGTATTTCTTGTTTGAGAACAGTTTTGTTCAAAGTCCTGTTGACAATTGTGTGTATACCGAACATGTTGGAAGTGGATTTGTTGCCATGCTTGTCTGGATAGATGACATAATTATAGCAGCAAGCAACATGTTGCTAATGTCTGAAGCTAAAGGAATGCTGAAGGAGAGGTTTCATATGAAAGATCTGGGTAGACTTTCATACTTTTTGGGTATTCACTTTGAGCAAGGAGATGGCTTTGTAAAGATGAATCAAAAGGGGTACATCACTAAGGTGCTTGAGAGATTTGAGATGTCTAATTTCTAAGCCAAGGTCTACACCTTCGGAACAGAAGCTTGAGTTTGATGGTGAAACCCCTGTGGATCCTAGACGATACCGTGAAGCAGTGGGTAGTTTGGTGTATGCTATGACATGCACCAGACCAGACATATGCTGGGTTGTTACTAAGTTGTCACAGTTCCTGGTTGCTCCGATGAAGGGACACGGGATAGCTTTAAAACATGTGTTGCGATACTTGAAGGGGACTCTTGATTTTGAATTGTGCTATAGAAAGTGTGATGATGGTCTTACACTGATAGGCTACAGTGATGCTGATTGGGCGTCATCTACAGATGACAGACGTAGTATCAGTGGGTACTGTTTCAGTTTGAACAGAGCCGGTCCTCTTATTTCTTGGAAATCAAGGAAACAACCAACAGTGGCTCTATCATCATGTGAAGGTGAGTATATTGCTCTGGCAGCAGCAGTCCAAGAAGGTATGTATCTCACTCAAATGATGAAGGACATTGGTGAGGTAAGTGGCCCTGTTTTGATTTTTGAGGACAACCAAGGTACAATCGCTTTGTCCAAGAACCCAGTCAATCAACGAAGGTCGAAACATATTGATGTTCCATACCATTTCATTTGCAGCGCGCAGAATGCAGGCAAGATAATCATTAAGTATTGTCCTGTTGCCGATATGGTAGCTGATGTCATAACCAAAACAGTTACTAAATTTAAGTTGCAAAAGTTTAGGAATTATATTTTTGGTTTTTGGTTCTTGTATCCATTTAAGAGACAACACGTTCACGTCGTGTAATAATATGTGGATGTAATTCTAGGACACATAAGTGGGATGAAGTGGGGGTGTTAGGATGATCTCATTATATCTAGTGGGATGCCTGTGTAATTTACATGTATGATGTAATTAAAAACAGTTCCCGGATGTTGTTCTTCCACGAGGTAAATCATGACGTGCTTAATGTGTTGTGTGGGTTGAACAAAATCTGAATTCATCTTCCCCCGTCATGAACGAAACAGAACCAATGCCTTTCCTGAAGAATCTGCGAGAGCGAGCGAGCGAAGGTCCTCGTACTTAAACTAAAACGAACGAGACGGCGCGGGTTGGTCTTTGAAGAATCGGACGACTTTAAACAAAAAGCACTAAAGGGGCCGAACTCCCCGCACTATAGGAAATCAAAACAAAAAATATTATAATCAAACTGATAGCTGGCAAGGGCCAAACAATAAAATAAAGCAAAAACGAAAGTGTGGGTAGTAGGCGTACACAGACCCGAAGGATGAATACGAATGAACAAGACACTTATATAACCATATGCAAAATACTTAACCTGAACCTCAAAGTTGCTACTATCATCAAATTCGCATGCGTCATTATCCTGCAGTACCTGAACTATGTCCTCGTACGTAACCTTCAGAAGAGGACTCACTGTCTGGGATTTGATCCGGTCTGGCATTTGTAGGTAAACCCCGGCAGGTTGGCCATGCTGGCATGAGTGTTAGTCCGGCCTTAGTCGCACTCAAGATCTCCCGCACGCTACTCGGATGCTCAACCATTTCAGCCAACCGTCAGCTAATGTATATTTTGTGATTACCCGGGGATTTCTTGTCTATAACTATGGATTCAAGCTTTCCTTTATTTCGTGACAAAAATAGGATCAGTCATAATGATAATCATGAACAAACAATTGCTCAAATTAAAGCTTTATCTTGCTCAACTAACTGTTTGTGCTGTACATTTCATGTAAATGGCATCCATTGCTTCCAGCAAAATATCAAAAAAGTGTGTAATTCATGAGGGTAAATGTAGAGTCTCCAATGTTGATTTTTAAACCCCTTAAAAATAAGGTGGTATGGAGGGAAAGAAATAAT
>NC_090869.1:44119215-44121715 GCF_036669935.1 Montipora foliosa
CGTTGAAATAGACCCGAAGCGATTAAAATAACGCAAATTTATATTTTGAGATGACGTTCTCGTTGCCGTCGCCGTTGTCGTTGCTTAAGCTCCCTACTGTCTCTCTCTTACCTTCCCCCCTTACGGTCCTTACTTACTACCAACATTCCATACCGCTTCAAGGATTCGAACCCTCCCACCACTGAATATCCGAAAGCTCTTCTCGTTCGTAAGAACCGCTAAGCCATCAAATCAGCAACTGAAATCGTTTAGATGTTTTTTCTACCAATGAGTTTAAGCTATTTCCAAGCCTTCACGACAACCACCATTTCGCACATGCGTAAATGACATAAAATAAGACTTAGAAAAATTTCAACTCATCCACAAAGCTAAAAGGCCGCCGATGGAACTTCGTGAACAAGGGTGGCAAAATTTATCTGAGGAAGAATGAAAACCGGCCGTCTGATTCTCCAGTGCAACGGAAGCAAAAATTGTTTGAAAGAGCTGGGATCTTGATTCTGAAGGACAAATAGTCAAATATTGTGCTAATTAAGTTTATTTACGTCGCTATGCAAAATACACCAGGAACAAGGCATCATTTCTAGTCATGATATAACAAACCGATTTTCGCCGCAAACACAGCGTTCCCACTGTGAAAAAAGGATGGTGGCATGGGAAAACAGAACTACAAAAGATAACCTTTGTAGTTTAATCAAAGGAAATAACTCGTCTTCGAACCACTGGTGTCGTCATCTTGGAGAAACCGCTTGTAAAAAAACATAACCATTCACAGAACAATTGCCAAAATGCTGTATGAAGTGGTTTTCGGAATCTCTGGGAGAAAAGATATAAAAAAGCCACAAATAATAATTTGAAAAAGTGGATGAACCAGACATTGAAGGAGAGCAGTGTCTGACAGTCGCAGACTACCTCTAAATCACAGTTATTGAAAGCCAACCGCTCAAAAATGGGTCCGGAGACTTAAATTACTGTTTATGAGCACTATTTGAAATGGGTGCTTAGACTTAAATACTGCTTATCAGCGCTATTTTTACAGTTATCATACACCATTTTGCAGTTATCATACACCAGAAAGGGAAGAAGAAAAAGAAGAAGTTCAAACTTCAGGATTATATAGCGCTGAAAATTAATAGAACGGAAATGGAAACGCCCCTTCATCCAAATGTGCTACTCGCCAAAATTGTAGAACTTGGAGGGGGATTTGTCAAAATAATCACAAAATTTGGATTTATCACTACAAACAGACTTAGCAAAATTTTAAAAAAGAATTCAAATTCAAAAGAAATAACACTTACAAGAGCCTGCAAAATGGCTTCTGATCAATAAATTACAAAACCCTTTTTCCTGACCTTTTAAAGTTTTGTTTTTACTTGCTTTTGATTATTACGAATTCCATATAAGCAAATTAAACGATATAGCAAACAACTATGCAAATTAAAAATCAACAATAAATCACGTATGTTTCGGTTCTTTTATTCCTTAGAAGATAATTTAATATTGTTTCCCCCTGCCCTCTAAAGGAGATTCATCAATGAACAATGTCCTTCTAAAAAGCCCTTAGAAAGAAAAGCAGAATTGGTTATCAGGCACAGTATGCCTAACTCCAACCTTAATGCTAACCATTTAAAATCAGTGCTTAGACTTAACAACAACCAGTGGCGTTTTTACAGACTGACTCATGAAAAACGTACGTTAACCATATTCCCTTCCTTCCAGCACCGATTTACTTACCAATATACACGTACTTGCGAACAACTGATTAAATTTTTGTTCATGTTTCGTACTTTCAATTTCAACCCAGGTTAAAATTAAATTTAACTGGATTGAAATCATTTCAACCTGAATTTCAAATTTACCTGTAACATATACTAAAACAATTATTCTTTTCAATCTCGGTGAAAAGTGGCAGAATATTTACCTCGCTGCTTTGCGGCTAGACTTTTACACAAGTTGCTCGGATATCTCTCAAAAGTTGCCCCAAAAATTTTCAAAAGTTGCCCAAAAGTTGCTCATTTCACGAGAAAGTTGCTCAAAAGTTGCTTTTTATCAACTCAAAAAATCAGTTTCTACTACTGATGAAAGTAAATCTTTGCACATCTATACGAGTTATTTACTTATTTATGTTTTCCTTTCTACTCGCTGACATTAGTATACCTACAGAGATGATATTTTAGTCCCTCCACCTGTGTATCTTATTCTACATCAGTTTATGGGAGTCTTTTAAATATCGGCTATTCACCTTCAAGAAAAATCATGCTATTTAACATTCACTGATGTTAACAAACAAAACAATATTTGAAAATATCTACAATTTTGATGACTGCCATATTCGCTTTTGTGTTCACTATGATGAATCACTGAATCGTCTTTCTCTGGTTGTTATTGTAGCGCAGCATAACAGAAGCTTCAACAGTTTCCTCAAGTGCATTCTCCTGTAGATGGGTGAAAAAGTGATTCATGAGGCTGAATACTCGTTCAGCCGAAGCAGAACTTGGCTGCA
>NC_090869.1:44131715-44134215 GCF_036669935.1 Montipora foliosa
ATACGTCACCAAACCATGGACTTTAACGTTATTGTTTCAGATTTGTAAGGAATTTAAAATCAGACCTACTACAGATGAACTGTTAACTCTTTAGATACAGGTACTTGTACAGTGGTGAAACGATTAGTTTTATCTAAGTTAAATAACTTTATTTTGTTTCAAACAGCCTCATGGATGACTGCAATCGTAATGCGACTGATTGGGAGCTCCGCCTTATCTACCAGCAATCAAACAAAGAAGGCCTTCAATGTACCGCGGACTCAAGGCGAGCAGATAAAGGTGCAGGCTATAGAACACTTGCAGACAATTTAAAACAGTTTGCTGATCTGGGTTGCATGCCCAAGGACATAAGCTTATCGCAACTAGATGAAGGCGACGGCATTGCGGCTGCATTCTTCAAACATATGGTCCGCTATCACAAATGTTGCTATGCTCTTTTTAACTCGACAAAACTCAAAGCTTAAGACGAGCCGTTAGCTGGCGGTACGTTTACTCGCTCGAACGCATTGGCATACACAAAAGACACTAGACCATATTCTTTTTTATGTGAATCTGATAAACAACCACTTCGTAGAGTCTGGATGCTAGAGTGCGGGAATGTGCAAATGTACTGAATGACGAAAAGTTGTTAGCTAGGCTTGGTGGCGAGGATTTGATCGCTCTTAAGGCGAGTTACCACGCCTCTTGACTATCTATGCTGTACAGGAGTACAGAATGTGCAAAAAGAGAAGCCGTTCCTGAAAATGAATAGCCACATCGCCTAGAAGGTATTGCCTTGGCGGATCTCGTGACGTTTATAGAGGAGTCGCGCACGAATAGCGGGGGAGAGCTACCTACTTTTAAGCTAGCAGACCTAGCGAAGATGTCTACCAATCGTCTGCAGCAGCTAGGGATGAAAAACACCGCAAGACCAAACGCCTTAAAGAACGTCTTATTGCTCATGTTCCTAATCTCCAACCTTACAATAAGGGACGTACTTACGAGCCTTCCACGAGATGACATCTCTAGCCTGGCACCATCCTCACATGAAGAAGCCGACACAAAAATGTTTCTCCATGCTGCTGATGCTATCCAATCCGGCTTCAACAAGATCATTGGTAGTAGTGTGGATACTGAATGATGTCTTAGTACTGGCCGTGGCTCTGGTACAGACATTACAGGCACTTGCTTCAGAGAGCATCCAACTCTGGGTGGCATTTGGTACAGGGGAACATCTCCGCTACCTTGCAGCCCACGAGATTGCCAACACATTTTCTAACAACGCTGCACTTGCCCTACCTTGCAATTCACGGGATGCGATACGATATACGGTGTCCTGCTTCTATGGAAAAACAAGAAGACCGCCACCAGCAGACAGCACCACTGCTGTGTTTATCGCCTTGTCCAGACCTCAAACAAAAATAGCCGAAGAGTGGATGCCAGCCCTTGAACTATTCGTCGTTTTACTACATGATAGAACAAGCAGTTCTTCATCTGTAAACAGGAAGCCAGAAAGCAGTTGTTTACCCGTAAGGCTCGAAATTTCGAAACCCTTCCTCTGGTGCGATGCGTGATGCATACTGTACTAGGCTGGCCACATCTGGGGACAAGCCCTCCAGCCAAACCCACCTATTCCTAGCCCACAAGATTGGGGATCGATTTCAGAAAGTGGCGAGTGGTGGCCTTTCTGGACAACACTGTCAGAAATCACAAAGTCATGCCAAGAGCTAATAAAGTGCAGCTGTAATAAGAGTTGTAGACGAGGCTGTGGCTGTCAGAAGGTTAGCCTAAGATGTACAGCTATATGCAAGTGTGCTGAAGAAAGTGAAAACCGTTAAAGATAATCTAAGACTCTTTTGCGATTATGAACGCTGGTCTCCGAACGAAGAGTAGAGTAAATTTTGTAACTAATCAATGAGACATAACATACCTCACGGTTATTTTTTGTATTCTTATACCGTATTATAGTCCAAGAAGATTGAAGTTAAGAAGTGAACTGATCTGGACCATAGAAATAGTAAATTATGTGTATACGATGAGAGTAAAAATAAAAGTAAAGAACATGAGCAAGTAAAAATGAAGTTTGGACTCATTTCTTCGATAGTTCTTTTACTAGTCCGGTCTACTGGCAGTCATCTTGAATTTGTATCTTCTCACCTGTAATGCATTATTTTTGTACAAGATAAGTTAATATGATGTCCTTTTATGTGAAAATACAGTTACCTTGTGCATTTTATGTCATTTTTGGCCAAGTTATTAGTATACAGACATTTTCTAGCAAATGTCACTTTTACTTCCGGTTCAAAATGGCCGCCGTTTTAAAACTCCCACTTAAATGGCCCTTAACGGGGGTTTTGGCGATGGCACCATATCCTGTCTTTTTAAGCGCCTTGAAAACTGTCATCATGCCAATTTTCGTGCTTTTAACAGAAAGTGAACAATTCAAGCACATATCTGCGCTACTACGTCCCCAAAGGCCGTCTTTCCTCCCCACCTCCACCCCGACGCACGCTGACGTCAT
>NC_090869.1:44139215-44149215 GCF_036669935.1 Montipora foliosa
TTTCAAATTTTGAAATGTGAAACGTAGACCCGTAATATTGGATTGTCGTCTTGAGATAGAGCGGTGTCCTTTCGTGCCTGTTTCGTCTGTTTTGTAAAGCACGGATGTGGTCAGAACTTGGCCACTTTGTTAGCCTTTTTTTGTTGATATTATACTTAAACGTTTTATCTTACCACGATGTATTCTTGACTTTGAAATCGAGTCAGAATGCCTTTTTTCCTGTTATTTTTATTCAATTGCACATTGGCATCCGTCCAAATAACAGAAATAAGTGGCGGGTCTTTCAAAGGCTAATAATTCCTTTCACTGCCTTGAACTTATTTGGAATAACAGCGAAACGTGATAAAATTCTCTGATGATTTGACGTGGCCCGCTTTCTCCTTTATGCCCCTTTATGTCCTTTATCCTCTCGAAGAGAACCGAATTAGAAATTATTTTTAATCCATAATTAAATAATAAGATTTCACTGAATTACTCAAGCTAAGTTTTGCCCAACGACACGGCATCATGCTGTCTGCCTAAGAAACCACTTATTGTCAGTTGTTAGTAACTTCTGCTCGTTGTAATAGACATGACATGTAATAGACGTTAGTAACTTCTGCTCGTTGTAATAGACATGCATTATCATGCACCTTTCGTTTTAAATCTTACAAATTTTACAAGTTATTGATAAAGCAAAGAAAGCAAGTGATGGCTTACAGAAAGGAAGAACAATTATTAATTTTCATTTTATCTGCAGTCTTTCTCTGTGAGATGAATTTGAGTATTCAATAATTCTTTTAACACAAAGTAGACTGCAAAACAGTCGTTTTCTTCCATTTTCTCCCTCGCCGTTTCTACACTCGCTCCAGACCTTTCGTTTGAATATTATTTTACCGTGTCGCTTGCGTTCGCAAAAAATACGACTGTTTTGCAGTCTAAACACAAAGACTCGTTGTAGAAAAGAAAGGCCTACAGTTTCTCGTTGTTCTTTTGACACAGACTCGTTGTAAGAAGGAAAGGAAGTGGAAAAAAGAAAGGTCTTTAGAAATCGGCTACTGTATAAAAGGGTTCATTAAAGAGAGGAAAGTTTGTTACCACGACGGATACCGATTGTAATAAGGTCAAGTAAGGGCAGTAGGGATACCCATCAAGCATTTGGCGTGTAATAAATTTCAACCTGACAAAGAGGAATAGTAGTGAATACTTAAATACCTATACAAATAATGCCCACTTAACGGTCACGTTCAGCATCGCATCCCGCTGCCGGAGGACGTCTCTTAAGAAGGGTTATCTTATGAAATGCTCCAGAAAGACAGCGTTATATCATGGTTCAGAGGCCTTTCTGGAGATGATCGAATCGACTTGATGTGCAACTTACTGGATTGCAGTCTTCCCTGGGAAATCAGATTTTACAACACCTTCCTTGATGCTCAATTCCAGAGAGATTACACGGTGTTTCGGCAGGCTGAAAGTGCAGCTAATAATCCGGTAGATTTGAGCTGCTTGTTTGGTTTAGACGATGCTCACATTCGAAGAAAATTGTGTGTTAGTCTAGCGCTACTCCATTCGAGCAATAGGCAAGCGGCAGCCGTGTTGTTTGGAATTTTGAATGACTTTCAACCATTAACACTTGACGGAGAAGAATTCTTCAGTGAACTGTCATTGTTGATGACAATGTGTGCTCACCATCCAGCATTTTCGTTTCATCAGAAGCAAATTATGCTCACCAAATTAAAACAGTTAAAGAATTCAGAAACTCGCACTTCTGATCTTGGCGAGGTGAGTTCCCGGAATCATCCATGCGTATCATTTTGAGATCACAATTCTTGTATGAACCAGGCCAAATTTATTGGATATCTTTATTTTTGAATAAAAGTAGCCATGGTTTTAAAGAAAAGTTGTTCCTCATTTTTTTTCTGCGGTCAAATTGACTCGTCAACCAAATAGCATCTACGGATTTAACTTGCGCTTAATTAAACTTTGTTGATTTGCGAAAAAAACTACAACGAAGTGTGACTGTAAATTTTCATTTCTTGTCCTATAGACAGTCTCCGAATCAAGCAGCGGTTCGTCAACGTTCTCTTTTGATCAAGATGCTGCCACCCAACAGGACGATATTATCAAAGAACAACGTTCCAAGGATTCTGAAACCACAGAAAGAGGGCATAAAGTCCGAAGACACGGAGTCATGAATTTACCAGCAGCCAGAGATAAAACACCCCGAAGTAAGTGTTTACTTAATGGAATTAGGAAATAACACTAAAGTATAAAAAAAAATAACAGTAATCGTCGTTTTAACAGCACTTCTTTATATGTCAATTTCAAACTGATTACTGCCAGCGGACCAGATACGTCGTGATTCCCCAGGATATTTTGGTTAATTTATACACGATAGAATTGAATTTTCGACGCAGCTGAGAGATTCCGAGCAAAGCATGTTTTGTAACTTATGTGGATATATCTAATGAGCCTACAAAGACTGAGCCAAATAACCGGTCATTGTTTTTTCAGATCTCAAGGACTCACAAAGGTTCCTTGATACAATTTGACATTTCAAATCGCTTATCAAGGAATGGTTAATATGAGATTTCCGTTGAAATATTTTAAGGCGTTGTGTCGTGTCCTGACTGCTAGAATGTTCTTGTTTGTACATAAAGGGTTGTCTGTAATTTGTCAAGTGCGACTGAAGATGTCAGTTGGAGCTTATGCACGCGCGTGTTTGTTCAATGGGAAGTGAGCTTTTTTCCCCGGGCTGTTTTCCCTTTTAACTTGTCTTCACACAACCACATTTACGTTTGCCAAGTATCTGTATCATTTCTCCATTAGAGAATGATTAGTATAAAAGTATGGTGGACACCACTATCCTGGCACTCGAAATGTTCTCTTCTGGTTGCTGTCCTGTGGCCTGTTTCTCAAAAGTCCCGAAACTTTTGGGCCTATTTCGGGTGCCACAATTCCCTTTATATCTTCGCAACCCCGTGGTTCTAAGCAATCAAACTTCCCAATCCTCTTTGTTTTTCTTAAATCAAAAACATGTTAAAGGATTAGCTTTTCAAACTAAGCAAATTGCAGTTTGCCGACTGGCTTTTCGGGCCCGAAAAGTTATCCACACTTTCAAGAAACAGGCCCCTGATCCCAAAAAACGCTTAGATTCCCTAATGCTGCTACCCTTCTGCTTAGGCAGTGAAGAGCTTGTTTTTTTCGGGTTATTTGTTTGTTTAGTAATTTCACATTTTTTTTAGTATTTGTATTAACAACTCGAACTCGAACTCGAACTCGAATCCAAACTTGATGATACTTAACTCCCGTATTAATTAAAGGCCTGAGCACAATGAGAAAGAAAGGTCAAACTGAGAAAGAATAGAATACTGTTGGAAAAGTGTCAGAATAAAGGTTTTTTTGTAGAAATTTCTCAAGTGTTTATTGTGGTAATTAACATTACTCAGAGTAGGTGTCAAGGTGTTAGGACGCATTCTCTGGCAGGTAGAAATAGAGGTGTGTGGTCCTATTTTGTCACTAAGTAGTTGTGTGACATGTTTATCATGATTGTATCCTTGTTAACAAGTGCATCAACATCATAACATTCTCCTTGACCCCAGAGTTTGTCTCCCAAAGAATGCTATGCATTTTCTCCTGTATGACCACAGTATTTTTTCATTAATGCAAGTTCATTTGACAATTACAGAATTAACATTAGCATTTACATGAATCCCTCTTTCAGTGTTTCACCTTGTTGAAACACAAACAATAGGAACGAGATGATGCAATTATTTATTTACTCCCTTGTTGGTTAAAAAAAAAAAACAAAGGATGTTTTAGGGTGATGAAAAGAGTAATCTTAATCATTTGAATGACAGCTTGAAGCAGCAATTTGACAAAAGGTTTTCCTGCCTTAAAAGTTGTGTTTTGCCTCATTTTACTTTGAACTCCTTGTTGTAAATTTTGCTAGTCTTTGCTTTTGGGAAAGTTCTTTTGAAGGAAAATGTTGATTTTAGAAAGCGCATGTAGCATGAAATTCAAATTTGAGCTGCTACTGCTACAACAAGTTGCAAAAATAGTGGAGACACTTCACTTTCTTGGGGCATTATTAATTTCCCTATTATCTTTCACACTGCAGCCTTTCCCTCCCCCCCCCTTATCAGTGTTGCCAGCAAGACAAAAAAATGTTGGAAACTTGAGCAGTCAACATTGAAAGGGGGAGAGGGGAGAGAAAATGGGAAAGGTTTAAATTCTAGATACAGCTGGCATTGGAAGCTAGAAAAGGTGTTTTTTAATGAGTGTCTCAACAATTTTGCAACTTGTTGTCTGAGTTGGTTGTCACTGTATTGCCGTATGCTCACTTTGTTTATTGGAACGGAAAGGCGTCTATCGTTTGCGTTTAATATGGTGTTTCCAAAAAAAAAAGGGTTTTATTCTCTGATCTGCTGTGAATGGAAAATGGCCAGCGATAAACTGGATTTTGGCGGGGTTTAGGTATGACATAATTGGAAGCCATTTCAGTGCTTTCTGTGAGTCAAGTCGAAAATACACATAATTTGGTAGATGAAAAGGCGTGATTTCCATCCTTTTGCTTTTTAAAGTACGCTAGAAATATCCTGGAACTGATTTCGAAATCATTTGCCTTAAACAACTATATTTCAGTCGACATGTGACATCTAAAACACTCGCAACATGTACGAAATCAGCTGTTGTTTACGAATGAGAAACAGACATAACCACTCCTTAAACTGCGATTGCATGCCATTTAAAAGGAACATCCACTTTCCAAAAAATCAATTCTTAGCAAACATTGTTATACAAAGATACATTTTCATAGAGGTCCGTTTGTAACATTACTTATTGCTTTCGGGCTAGTCTGCTTCCAGAGAAGGGACTGGTAATGCTTAGTAGCAAGTCCTCTAAGTGACGTGTCACTGCTGTACTGCTGTACAGGCTAATTCCATGTTCTTTGGAATAACCGACTGATCACAATGATCAAAAGAAAGCACCTGATTGTGCTAAATCCTTTGCGAGATTTGTTTTACAATGAGATACAAAACATTATTTTAACACAACATGTTAGGTGGGACCATTTGGATAGTCTGCTGTATTGAAGTAAAATTCAAAAGAAGTGTAAAAAATAATAATGCAAAAAGCAAGCAAGGATTAGCAAATACGCCAGGAAATATCTTGGCCAGCGGAAATAGTAATGTAATTTACTTGAAACCATGGGACAGTAGTTCTTGTTAAAATTTACTGAAGACAAAAATAGTGTAACGCTTAAAGTTGTTACATTATTTTATAAAACTATGTGTAGGATGTAAAAATGTGCCTGATCTTCAGTGGAATCACCAAAGCCTTTATTGATATAAAATCCATTCGAAGTTAAATTTTCCGCAGTGCGACATCTTGTTTTTTTGCCACTTTGGATGACATAAATATTCATAGAAACATAACCCAACAGGGTAATTCAACAAATTTTTTCTGGAAAATTTCTTGTGTGTTTAACATCAACACACAATGCATTTTAGAGTGAGGTAGAGAAATGTAAGTAAGAAAGGAGTATTTAAAACAGCATGACATCAATGGCCCAAGTTAGCTGAGAATGAGGGTGTTGTGCGTGTCTTCTTTTTCGATATATGTACATGTACACCATCTTGAAGAATGCCAGGTGTTGTGAGACACTGGGAACAATCCTGTTACCAGGTCCCTTTGATGCTCAAAGGAACTTACCGCCTCAATAGAACCTTCAACCAGATGAATTTATTCTTAGCTACATCCCATGTTTAGTCATGAATTCTGGTTTTCAGTCATTTTTTTTCTTATTTCTGGGATAGCAGCTGAGATAATTCTTTTGGAGAGCCTTGTGTCTCCAACCCTTCTTCATGGCATCTGGAAAGTTGATGTGCAAATATTCATGCAAATACCCTGTGTATTTTACAATTGGTTGCTGGCAGTAGCAGCTCAAATTTGAATTTCATGCTACATGCGCTTTGTAAAATCAACATTTTCCTTCAAAATAACTTTCCAAAAGCAAAGACTAGCAAAACTTACAACAAGGAGTTCAAAGTAAAATGAGGCAAAACACAACTTTTAAGGCAGGAAAACCTTTTGTCATTTTGCTGCTTCAAGCTGTCATCCAAATGATTAAGATTACTCTTTTCATCACCCTAAAAAGTCCTTTCTGTTTTTTTTTTTTTAACCAACAAGGGAGTAAATAAATAATTGCATCATCTCGTTCCTATTGTTTGTGTTTCAACAAGGTGAAACACTGAAAGAGGGATTCATGTAAATGCTAATGTTAATTCTGTAATTGTCAAATGAACTTGCATTGATGAAAAAATACTGTGGTCATACAGGAGAAAATGCATAGCATTTTTTGGGAGACAAACTCTGAGGTCAAGGAGAATGTTACGATGTTGATGCACTTGTTAACAAGGATACAATCAGAAAGCTAAGGCATGGTAAACATGTCACACAACTACTGAGTGACAAAATAGGACCGCACACCTCTATTTCTACCTGCTAGAGAATGCCTCTTAATGTTCACCTTGACACCTACTGTACTCTGAGTAATGTTAATTACCACAATAAACATTTGAGAAATTTCTACAAAAAAAACCTTTATCATTGAACTCTGCTTTTGTATGATAAGAAGATATATATGCAGATCACGGAGGGTGTTATCCACCTCCCTCAAGCTTTCGGTTTTGGCGACTCTCCTCCATCTGCATAATTCTTTATATCATACTCAGCCTTGTCCAATAATCGCTAATTAGACAGCATTGAGGTCAAGGCAGCTCAAGCAAAATCGTTGGATTTCTGGCTTACACTATAACAGTCTATCAGAGCTTGAAATTGCGACCAATACATGTACAGTCGCGTTAAAATTTGCCACTGAATTTTTTCCCTTTGCAACTAAAATATCTGGAGAAGTCGCAAATTTGCGACTTGTTGTCATCTTCGCTTTTTTTGGAAACAAAAGGGTTAGCAGTTGCCACTTTGCTGCTCTTTTTACTAAAATAAATGAAGAAATGACAAAATTATTTTGTTTCTCACCTTGTTTTCTTTCAATCTGAAGATAGCGTAATTGCAGCGTAATTGCGTTCTATGGCTGCTGAAATGTCTCAAATTTAATGAGACGTATATTTTCATTACAGTACAGTGTTACAGGAATTTTGCGTATGCGCCAATATGGCTGCCCGTAACAATGTGCTCTTGCGATTATTCTATACATTTTTATTGTTATGTGTCTTATTTAATGGCAATCCGTTCTACAATGGTGCTTCTAAGGAGTTTACTGCTGGTTTTATGGCGGACTCTCAAAGATTGATGCAGCCTAAAAGAAATAATTTAAACTACTTCAATTTCAGTTATCACTTCAAGCGTGAAGTTGCTGGTCGCGAACACAAAACATCGACTCTGATCTGTAAGAGTACTATGCGTGGATTCATCATTTTAGCTCTGCCAAGTTCTTTATTTTTTCATGACCTGACTATTTGTATGGATATTCACTGTAATCCTGGTCCTGTAGTTGATGAACTGTCGACGTTTCAACGTCCATGCTGTTCAAATGATTTAAATATTCCTTCCTTCTACAAACATTAATTATTCAAGACAACAACTTTTAAGATCGAAATCCTCGCTTCAACCTGACTTATTCCAGTTCTTGAAGGTTCAAGGGATCCTAAAAACACACGCCGTGTTCGCGCTGGAAAATCTTTCAACTGATCTTCTGTTACCTACAAGATTAAATCAGTTTTTCATCAACGTATGCTTCGTGATTTTACAACTATTACTGTGGGACCTAATTTGAATAATCTGGTGCCTGTGAAACGTCTTCTTCCTATTCAACCAAATTATACGAAGCTACTTAACGTCTGTATCCTGAATGCTAGATCCATCAATAACAAAACTCTTATAATCAAAGATTATGTCGTCGAGAAAAAAATCGATATTTTAGCTCTCACAGAAACTTGGCTTAAACCTGACGATGACTCTGATTATATTACACGGGATATAACTCCTACTGGCTACTGTTTTGCCCACACTCCTCGATCCAGTGGAAATGGTGGCGGCGTTGCTTTTCTATACCGGAAGGATCTAAAAATGGAACGACTCAAGAATCCTGTATTCAAATCATTTGAATTTATGGAATCCCTACTTAATACTACCTCATGTGTGCTACGTATTGTTGTTGTTTATCGACCTCCTGACTCAACTCAGAATGGCTCGACAACAGCTCTATTTTTGGACGAATTTTCTACTATGCTGTAACGCTTAGTTTCACTGCCTGGTAAACTACTTGTAACCTGTGACTTTAATTTTCACATCAACAATCCTTTCGACAACACAGCTCGCCAATTTTTGGATCTGCTAAATTGCTTTAATCTGCATGTCCTAAACACCGTCTCACCTACTCACAAAAACAATAACATCCTAGATCTTATCATCGCTAGAACTGATGAACTGACAGCCCTAAACCCATTCGTTAACGATCCAGTTATCTCAGATCACTTTGCTGTGTATTGCAACCTGCCCATCAGCAAACCTCAAAACCCTTAAATGGTCTCTACTACACGGGCCTACACAATATAAACTTGCAAAGTTTTGCACAAGATATAACCTCGTCTACTTTGTTTAACTCACCTTCATCAGACCTAACTGAATTGTGTGACCAGTATAATAGTGACCTATCTACTATCTTGGATAAACATGCACCCTTGCGTACGAAGATAATCACAATCCGGCCCAAGGCTCCTTGGTATAATAACTACATCAGAGAACAGAAGAGAATCTGTCGTCGTCTTGAACGCAGTTGGCGCCATTCTCATAATGAAACTGATCATCAAGCCTATATTAATCAGTGCACTGTCGTGAAACAATCCATCTACACCTCGAAAATGAATTATTACTCTGATCTTATCAATGAAGCCGGTGTTGATACAGTTGTAGCAAAGCTCTATTTCGCAATGTTGATCGTCTTTTACACAGAAAGGCAGAGAAATTTCTTCCAACATGTTCGTCAGTTCACTTGACTCCTGATCTCCTCTGCACCTTTGACTCACCTTCACTAAAATGCCAACTAATTAATTTTTTACCTACATCTGCTGATGAATTGTCTAAGATTGCTCATAAGATCGTCTTAAAATCATGCATCTTAGACCCACTTCCTTCCGCACTGATGAAAGAATACTTTGAAATGTTTCTACCGACACTTTGTAAGATCATTAACTTATCTCTGGAATCTGGTTATCTGCCTCCTTCTCTTAAAACTGCTGTCCTTACACCTCTACTCAAGAAACCTTCTTTAGATCACGAAATCTTTAAAAATTACAGACCGATCTCAAACCTCACTGTAACCTTACAGTAGTCTCAAAAATCATTGAAAAAGTTGTGGCTGTGCGCGTACATGAGTACTTGCGAAGTAACCACCTTCACGAGCCACTACAGTCGGCCTACAAGCCTTTTCATAGCTGTGAAACTGCTCTTGTACGTGTCCATAATGATGTCATGCGTGCTTTTGATAATCGTCAGTGCGTTATACTTCTTCTTCTTGATCTGTCTGCTGCCTTCGACACCGTCGCCCATGAAATCCTGCTTAATAGATTAAACTCTAAATTTGGAATCAGCGGAACTGCTCTCAACTGGTTTCAATCTTACCTTTCTGGTCGCACTCAATCTGTTCTGATTAATGGGAATAAATCACAACCTCGTAACCTCAGTTGTAGGGTACCCCAAGGCTCTGTGCTTGGTATCCTCTATTTATTGTATACTGCACCATTAGCTGACTTATCACTTCGACACCATAACTTGCAATTTCACCTTTATGCTGACAATATGGAACTTTACGTTCCTTTTCAACAAATAATGACCTGGAACTGACTGAGGCTGTTGAACGTATCGAGTTATGCCTGACTGATTTGGACAAATGGATGAGTATCAACAAACTAAAATTGAATAAAGAAAAAACTGAGTTCCTCTTTATTCACTCAAAATTTAGACTACAGCACTGCTTGCCGTCAATCTGCTTTGGTCA
>NC_090869.1:44154215-44156715 GCF_036669935.1 Montipora foliosa
ATCAGCTTACTTAACATGATAACTTTTATCATATCTCATTCTGGGTTGGGTAGCTCTTTAATTTTTACTATGATACCCTCAAAACACATTAATAATCACCATCCTTCAGCAGCACTTGTAAAATTTCCATCTGGGCTTGGCTGGTCAAACCACTGGTCAATAGCGTTCATCATCAAGTCAGTAGCATCAAAGGATACTCGCCTGTAATAGTCTTGTGCAGTCACAGGATATGTTGGCTCTCCAGTGCCGATTTCAATTCTTCTCGGCGTGCGAATTCTCCTTGGTAATATCGGTTCTGTCATGGAGGGATAGCTTTTACTTTTCAGTAAAACTCTGTCACAAAATTATCTGAAGCCTGTATCCTCTCACATCTTCTGCAGAACGTCTTTTGTAAGACAAGCTACTTGTTTGCCACTTAGAGCTGACATCTTTGTTTGCTGTAAGGTTCTTGATAAGTTATCTGTGTGAGAAAACAGGGGTCAATTTGGCATCCAGTGATCCTTCCACATATTTTGGACTGGAGTTTCTCATCAACGAAAATGTCCACTCCTGAAGAAGAGCTGCATAATTGTCTAGGAGTCGCTGAAAACAGCTTGCGCAAACTGTCCATCTAGTAGGGCAAAGGCCAAGTAAGCCCTTGGCTTCAGATTCAGGACCCTCTCTGTTTCCTTTTATTTCCCCCAGGAGATTTTATCGTTTTAGAGAAAACGTTATAAGGGAAACGATTTCTTTTGCTGTGTCCATAGTGTCTGATAACAACTTACAGTTGTTCATGGTGTCCTTTACACTTAGGCTAAGTGAGTGTCCATGACAGTGAGTAGGATAAGCCTTTGGTTGGAGGTCCTGGAGTCTTTTCGCCACATCAGTTTTTTAGGGGTAGTGGGGTTATTTTCATCAGTGCTGATCACCCCATCCTTGGCCAAGCGGTTCCTATTGGAACAAGGTCTGTTATGAGTCCTCCTGATGGTTTCAGACCAGGTCATGTTTAGCACATACCTCTACCGCACAGTTCAGGTACGTTTCTTAGTACAAGGGCTAGCAACCCTTGTACTAATAATCCTTTTGCTAGAAAACCTAAAAACAAGCCTCCTACAGACAGATTAAAGGGACATCGACCATTTCCTGCCCATCGACTAGGGAATTTGGAATTGAAAATTATGGAAATCAATGCATGAGGTTTACGTGCTAACATAGGAGAACTTGCCAACCTTTGTCATGCGAAGCAGCCTTCTGTTGTACTAATCATTGAGACATTCATCGACCCATCTGTCCCAGATGGGGACGATTCCATAGCCATTCCAGGGTACTGCCTCTGTTGTCGTAAAGACAGACTTGGTACTACAGGCGGAGGCATTGCTGTTTACTCCTTGGAAGGAATAGCAGTACATCATGACCCAAGAGGAGATCCACAACACCTGGAACATCTGGTTTACAGTAGCCCTCCAATCACAGCAACTACTGATAGGTGCTGTCTACAGACCACCAAGTGCCAACAGTGACATTCTGGAATACCTGGATGTGAACTCCTTTCCTAAAATGACAGAATGCATTGCAAAGTCCATCTTGCTCATTGGAGATTTCAACGTCCATCACCAAGACTGGCTAAATAGTCGAACAACTGACAGTGCCGGTCGCCGCACTCAACAGCTTTCAGATAACGTAGGACTACAACAGATGTTCAAAGACTCGACCAGAGGGGAAAACATCTTGGATCTTGCCATGACAGATCTACCTGCTACTGCTACAACCTTAGCCAACATAGGTGCCTCAGATCATAACCCTGTACTCATACAGCTGGAAACATCAGCATCTTATGACAAGCCATACAAAAGGAAAGTTTGGTGCTATGAAAAAAAACTTTTGGGACATTAAGGGACATCTTTCATCAATTGACTGGTCAGCACTGGTCAAAGACAATGATCCTGAGAAAGTCTGCACAAAGATCACGGAAGTCATCTGTGATGCCATGGATGCCTATATCCCAAGCAAAATGGTTACCAAGAAAACAGGGGTCAAAGCCTGGTGGAACGGAAAAGGCGTATGTAACAGAAAAGTAAAAAGGTTAGCACCCCTGAAAACAAGGAAAAATTTGTGCAGGCAAGAAGAGCTTTTAACCAGGCTGAAAGAAATGCCAAAAGTAACAACAGCATGAAACTAAAGAACGACCTTGCTGACAGAAGCCTGAGCAGTAAAAAGTGGTGGGGTATCATGAACTCCCTCTCTGGAGGGACCGTCCACTCAGAAATCCCAGCCATTGAACATTCTGACACTGTATACACAACAGCAAAAGACAAAGCCAGCATCTTCTGTCAAATCTTTGCAGAAAAATGCAGGCTAGAAGATGGGCATCTTTAACCTTAAGAGGCTACAGTGCACCCTCAAGTCTTGCTGGACAAAGTAGTCTTCAAATCCAAAGACATCACAAAGATCCTACGCCATCTCAAGCCTGAGGAAGCTTCTGGTCCTGACCAAGTTCTGAGTAGAGTTTTGAAAGAATGCT
>NC_090869.1:44166715-44174215 GCF_036669935.1 Montipora foliosa
TTAGAAAGGTGAGATGGTTGGTATAGCGAGTGATCTTACATGAGCAAAGCTTGTGTTTATGAATCAACCTTAGGGCTGTGCACCCATATTTCAGGTTAATAGCATTAAAGAGATGATTTTTGGCCATCGAGTCCAAGGCCCCATCGACCAAACATTTACTCCAGTCTCTCTCACCGCCAAAACCATGGCAAACATAGTCGACTCTGACAATTGCGTAGACGAAGAACAATTATATTGTGAAGTAGAACAGCTAAAAAGCCAATTGAAGACAAAGGACTCAAAAATAACCTGTTATCTTGAGAACAAATTCTATGACAAAGCCAAATTTTACATGAGAGAGAAAATACAAAACCAGCTTGGACTTACAAATGACCATCGATCGGAACCATGCAGCCTACTAACGAAATGGGAAACCAAAAAAACGGCATGACCATGAAACACGGGTCACCAAGAACGCCGACTTCACAAGGCCTAATGAAATAATTATAACATTTCACACGGCAATCAATACAACGCCCTACCAAGCTGTGTTTGGCATTAAACCCCACAGAGAAGTATCACGGGACAAAGACACAGAGGTGCATTCTGAAGACCGCTCAAGAACCTAAGCAACTTAACACCAGCCAAGTCCTTCAACTTGAACATTATGAACATACATTTAATGAGGAATGCCAAAGAAAATGACAAAAAATATGTGACGGTCAAGCACAATACAACGAGAAGATGATCAAACAGTGCAACAAGAAAGATGAAAAGAAATGCAGTGAATGTAGAGTTGGTGATGTAGTATCAATAAAAATTGATAAAGTTGACAATTAGCTGCTCCATTTCATCCTAATATGCTTTTGGGCAAAATTACACAAATTGAAAATAAATATGCGCGAGTAGTACTAAATTTGGAAAAATTCATTCCCTTATTTCTCCAAATAGGTTAATGAAGTTTACTGCCACCAATCTTCAATTTGATTACAAGAAAGAAATCTCTTTTACTATAGCTTGTAAACATGCAAATCTTCAAAACAATTGATTGATTTCCAATTTGATACAAAAATTAATAAATGTTGTCAAACAATGTTACATTATTTAACAAATGAAGTTAATGTTATGAGTGACATGGTTTATTTCCTTTGTTTTGTAATAAGACTATTTTATCCAATACAATTCTTTCTTTTTGCTTTTATTAATCTATTTATCTCTTTGTTTACAGTATGACATTCACCCTAACCATACATAGCTAAAAATAATAAATCAGTGCTTAGGCCTAATCTGTAACTGTGGCTGAAAAACATCCCTTGGTTGAAAACAAAAATTTCAAGCTTGACCCTACCTCTCTAAACCTAACCCTAAATCCTAACCCTAAGTGAACAACCCCTTGTGCTGAAAGAGAAACCTTGAGACTCTAAGACTAATATCCAGACAAAACACATACACACTGTTCGAATGAAATCTACAAAATAATGTAGTACATTAAGTTGTCAGGTAATAGAGAAAGGAGAACAAATACATTACTTTATTTAAAGCACAAAATTCACAAGGCAAACACTATTTGGACTCAAATCACACTCTACCTATTCAAAATAAAAAAAAATAAAACCAGTCTAAAAAAAATAAACCAGTTTCAAAAAAGCAAACTGATTTGAAAATTGAACCATAACATGTATAACATTGTACTAGAGCATAACTACATGTAGTCAACTTTAGTAGTGCATGAGCAGTCAAGACATTGCGGTTTGCAACCTATTGTAAGTGACTACATCATGAATCAAATAATAATTACTATTCCTTTTTTATTTATAATTTTACCACCACAATGACCTCTTTTACATAATTTACAACTTGTATTTCTGGATAATGTCCTCTTCTCTCACAGTGCTAATACATTCAAACTTCTCTCCTAAACATTAAGCTGTATGTGTGGCTGTCTCCCTTCCTAGCAATGCCTTATGGCACTTCAAGCACTTTGTTCTTGGCGGGGCACTTTTTGTCATCATGCAAACGGCCCCTTTTGTCACAGGTAATTAAACATCAGCTTTCTTGCTTACTCTGAGTAGCATTCAGCGTTGATTTCCCATTAAGATTTTCAGTACTAAATTCCCACCTGCCTGTTGCTTGAAAGGTGTAAACAGTACAACAAGGCAAATAAATGTTCAGTGATTAGATTCCAGAACTTGTGGCTTCTACAAATCTTTTATGATCTGCTCTTTTCCATTATGAAACACTGTTTCCCCTGAGATTAGAAGTATACTCTTCTTAACCACCAGTTTGACACACTTTGCTTTTCCAATGATGTATGCAGCTCATTATCTAATGTGGTTGGTAATTTTTCAAATTGAGTTATAAGACTTGCATCCAGCCAGTGCTTCTCTTCTTCAGCTAAACCAAAGTTGTTCCTCTCTTTGTTTACGATTCAGTGTACATTAAAGAAGTTAAGGTGAAAGCAATAGAGAGGATAAAAGAGAAGAAAGTACAACGTGATCCAAGAAAATGTGATGATCATTGGTATGTTGTTCAGGTAATTAACCCATTCACCCTCAAATAAAATCGTCTGTCATTAGAGTAAAATCTATTAGTCTCACCCTCAGGAGGAAATTGGTTTAATTTAATGTAAAAAAGATAGAAAGTGATGGATGATTAATTCTAATTATTATCAAAACAAACAAACTGCCCTTTGTAAAACAGCCTTTTTGCAGGCCAAACAGGAAATGCGCAGGATGAAATTGCATCTGCCCCCCAGATTCTAATTGGCTGCAGAGATGTCAAACAACTTCACTCCGCCAATGAGATCCTGAAGATACCATTTCAATGCCAGGGTTGGTGCGAATTTTGTGGACGAGTTTTTTTGCTCTCTTCTTTTCTCAGTTTTTGCTGTTGTTTAGCTGATCGTATTGTAGCAACAACTTACTGTACCATACCATAGTTTCATGCTACACCTCTATGAAACATTTTTTTCTTTTGTTGCTACTTGTCCTCCAAAAGTCATGTAGTTGTCCTATTGACATGTACATGTAACAGACACAATTGCCAATTGAAAACATTTTACCACATTTTTGTTTTTCAATGAACAATTAGTAGTACAAAATCATGATATTTGTTTCTAATTATGCCACTCAACAGGATGGGGATCTGCAAACAAACTCATTTCAATAATTTCAAAAAAAGAAAGATTGAAAATCAATCCATGAACTGCATTAACAGCTTTATCAGCTACATGTAGTCCATTGAGATGGTTTTAAAAATGTCAATGTATGATATTTGATCTTCCCTTGAAGTAGTACAACAAGTAAAAAAGTATTTTGATGCCAAAAGGTGCAAACATACATTCTGTTTATGTTTATATAGAAGTTAAAGTGAATAGTTCTTACTGTGGAAGCTAGAAAATCTGGCTAATGTTCTGAAATTTAAGGAATTGTTAAGGGAACTAACCCTGTTTTCTAGGTGTCATGGTGTGATGAAAGAACAGAAACGATATACAGAACATATGAAGAGATGTTTGACTTTCAATGCAAGGTTGGTCAACCTTTTTTGAATTCTTTATAGTGTAATAATATTGCCTCCTTCCAAGAGTATAGAGAGACTGGGGAAACCCTGGTGTCAATATACAATCATACTCAACCCCATGAGAGAATGGTCATACATCAAGCAGGGTAGGATTAAGGTTATGGTTGAGTAAAAAGTTATTAAGAAAGTTATTAAGAAAGCTCATTAGGTACAGCAGTGGTGATCTAGCCCGAAGATCCTAGGTTCAATTCCCACCCTGGTCAGAGTTTTTCTCTGTCCTTGTGAGGGCCCCTTTCCATCAGTAGGGCTAATGCTCACATGGTTCATATGGGTAGAAAACTAGCACTTCACTTCACCCTCCAATAGTTAACTCTGTTGAAAAATGTAAGTGCTACACAGCCAACATGACCTGCTCTTGTCTTACCTTGTAGCTCAGTCGGTAGAGCAGCGGTGATCTAACTTGAAGCTTGTGAGTTGAATTCCTACCTTGGTCAGCGTTGTTTTCTGCCCTTGTGTGGGCCCATTTCCATTAGTAGGGCTAACGCTCACATAGTTTATATGGGTAGAAAACTAGCACTTCACATCATCCTCTAATAGTTAACTCTATCGAAATATAAGTGCTACACGGCAACGTTTGTAAAAAAAAAAAAAAGATGTAACACTACAGGAAACAAATAAATCGTGAAGACCATTAATTTTGACGTTTTGCTTCAGGGCGAAAATGCTAAACCACTTTTGAAAACCACCTGAGATTAATCCGCATTAAGTTGTTTTCACTTCTTTTTGTTCAGTTAGTCCTTAATGAGGGTTTATGTTGCTTTTCGTTAATGATACACTGTACCTGCCTTAAGTGCATGTAAGTTACCATGCCAACAACAAAAACAAAATCAAAAGGCACTAACAAACCTCCGGTGTTATGTAGGGAACCTTGGTTTAATCACAAGCCCTTGTTGTTTAAACAGTCACTCCCGAATGAGTGTCCCTTTCAATTATTGTCACCAAAATGTAGCAAAATTCAGGACGTATACAAAACATGGACCCCAGGTCCATGGACCACTCCTTTGGACCCGGTCCATGGACTACCCCTGTGGACCACCCCTCATTTTGCAAAATAACAAGCACAAAAATTCTAAAATTAAACGAGACTTACCGGAAGTCGATGTTTGATTGGAATTCTTTCTCGTCACCAGTCAGGAAGAAAGCAGTTACATGAGAAGTATGCGCATGCTAGCAAGTCAATCTTGAACACGCGCGTGTGCTGAAAGGATGAGGAACGAAGTAGTCGGTGGGTAGCCCACGTGAGGGAGGGCATGTAACTCCTTCGTTCCTGACTGGTGACAAGAAAGAATTCCAATCAAATATCGACTTCCAGTAAGTCTTGTTTAATTTTAGAATTTTATCTCGTCCCCAGTGTTAGTCACTGCGGAGCTACATGAGATTTGAACGTTCAGTTCACGCAAGCCACCAAGGTAGTAGAGTCGATAGTAGCGGAGTACAAGAGTGGTTGATAAATGTAAAACACACTTAAGTATGGCGAGGATAAGTGGGGTACATTAAAAACATTTAATTGTTGTTTTTTTTTTTTTACAACAACAAGGATGGCCAGGGCGACTGGCCATGAGAGTAATATACTTTCTTAAGTGGAGCTATTGTTAAAATGCACTAAAATATGGCTGCCAAGGCTGGCTTGCACTGGTTTGTTATAGTATCTAGCAAAGGTCCCTGCATTGGACCATCCGCCAGCTTTCAAGATGTCCTTGACGGTTAAATCACTTTGCGTGCTGTATCAGGTGGACGCTGATCTGGCACTGTTTCTGGAGAAACAGGTAGTGTCCACTCTGGCCTCCTTTAACACGGCCATAGCCCATTTGCTGGCTGTAGATATTGCCACCGGTTTGTGGGGCTTAGAGCAGCTGATTAGCAGCTTGGAGTGTTGCCCGCAAAGCGGTTGGGTGTGGGTTAGGTAGGTTTGTAGATGGGATACAACACACAGGGTTTTATCCTGGTTGTACGCGATCAGTTCAATTGGCTGGGGATGTTTCAGATCGAGCTCAGATGCTGGGCCCAACGTTTTAAGGTATAGTAGGCAGTACAGCTGCAACATCCCAAATCCTGTTGTAGCAAGGAAGAGAAGGTTTAAGCTCAAAGACTCCCTTAAGGAATCTGACTTCTAACGGGTGTGAGCCAAAGGTTATATTGTTAGGCAGCACCAACACAGATGAGAGCGCTGAGCAGGCCGTGTTGATTGCACTATATCCTAAACCTGCGCTGAACAGAGTTGCCAGGAAGTCTATTCCATTTTCCACTGTTGCCTCGAATTTGCCAAGTCCTTTAGATTGGCATTACTTTTCCCAGCGTTTGAGGTAGGTCTGTTATTGTTTGCTGGTGCCAGAGCACCAGGATGCCATTATGATGTCTATTGCTGTCGGGGAGATGTTATGGTTGTTCAGTTGTTCCTGGATAAGAGGCAGACCAGAAGACTGTTACTTGAATTTCTAAATGGCCTTGGATTTGAAGATCTGGAAAAGAAATTTGAATTGCAGAGAGTACATCGTTTTGGAAAACTTGTCTCTGGACCGATTATAGCAAGATTTCTGCGTTACCAGGATCGTGAGATGGTATTGAGAGCTTCGTTTCAGTTTCGAGACCCAGATATTAAAGTCCTAGAAGATTATCCCCAAGAAAATATCGAGTGCAGACGAAAACAAATGTCGAAGTTAAAGGAAGCAAAGAGAAATAGTATGAAGGTATATTTTAGTAAAGCAGAACGGGACAAAGTCTATATCAATGGTAAATTTGTTCCAGTGTAATATTCTGTTTGTTAAGCTATGCGCTTTCAATTACATTTCTGCGGTTTAGGGTTATTTCCAAATAAATTGTGATTTGATATCGATTTGGCGGTTAGGAGAGAGCTCTGAATGTTAGATGGAGTTTAATTTGTTCCATCTTTCATTCTTAGAGCTGGATTATGTGTTTATTCGTTTATGTGTGTTTTCTTGTTGTGAATTATTCCGTTTTATTTCAGTGGGAGGTTTGTTTGTAGCATCCACACTATTGACCTTTAAGCAAAGAAAGTTCTTGTTTGTATTTAACTCAAAACAATCAGGAACAAAGTTAGTATGGTTCTTAATTTCTTCAAACTCCACTCTTTTGTTGAGAATTCTAGCTTTTAGATTTGGAGTTTATTGTTTATGGATGTTAAAATCTTGTCAGCTGCTTTAAAAATAGTTTCTTTGAATGTAAGGGGAGTTAGCAATTTTAAAAAAAGACCCACCATTTTCACATGGTGTCGCAGAAAGAATGCAGACGTGAAACACATTCAAATAAAGCAACAGAAAATCAATGGCAACGTGAATGGGGCAGAAAAATGCTTTTTTCACATGGTAGTCCAAATTCATGTGGTACCGCAATACTGATAAACAACAAGGCAAATTGTACAGTGCTTTGTACAGTTCGGATCCTTTGGGATGCATTATTATTTCTAAAGTTCAAGTTGATGATAAAGTATATCTACTTGTCAATATTTATGCACCAAACAACAATCCATTTTTAAAGAAATTGCATACTTTGCTTCAAACTGAAAATTTAGATTCCGAGGAGAACATTATTGTAGGCGGAGATTTCAGTTGTCCTTTAAACCCAACTTTAGATAAAAGAGGTGGAATAATGATACCAAGGAAATTGGTAGTCAACAGTATAGAATGCTTACAAAGTGAATTAGATCTTGTCGATATCTGGAGAGTTTAAAAATCCTCAAACAAAAAGTTACACTTGGAGCCAAAAATCAGCTGTTATATTATGTCGTCTAGATTTTTGGCTTACTTCCAATAACCTTAAGTTTGTGATTTTGTAAATTCCATTGATTATCCCTGCAATAAGAACTGATCATGCGGCAGTTAGTTTAAACCTCTGCAAAATTGGAGAGGCAAAAGGACCTGGCATGTGGAAAATGAATGTATCGATCCCTATTAGATGATGAAGAATATTTAAATTATCTGAAAG
>NC_090869.1:44176715-44189215 GCF_036669935.1 Montipora foliosa
AGAGGTGGTCTGTTTCTTTTTAATTGCAACATCATCAAAGACTTAACTATCATGCAGTTCTCAATTCTACATGGAGTTATTGAAATGGTGGACTGAATTTCAGAAAGATAATGTGGTTGAAACTAATTGGCTTTATACCGAATTTGGAATAACCAGGAAATAAGAATAAAAGGTACTTTGAATTATGGAATTCAGATAGTGGGAGAACTGCGTTTTAACATTGATTGTTATGAAAACTTGTAAACTTGTATTGTAGGTCCTGTTTATTATGTTTAGTGAAGTAGTTAAGTATTGTAATGAAGCTTATGTAAATAGTTGTGTGCAATGCAATCCAAAAAAAAAGGGAGAGATAGGGGTTTGTGTAGAGGGTGGATCTGATTGGGGAGGGTCGGTAGATGTAGCAGGGATCGGCTTGGTGGGAGTACAATGCTTTTGCGGATCGCCATTTTTTCCACCAAGCCTGTGTTGGCCAGTGGGGAAGGATACATAATTATGCCTGTGGCCTTGCCCTCCTTTATTTTCTTCAGTACTGCTGCAATGATACTGAAAGGTGGGAAAGCATAATAATTTTAGTACAGACCAATAGATTGTAAAAGCGTCCACTGCCTTCGCCCCTGGGTCAGGTCAATATGCCACGTATCGAGGAAACTGAGCATTTAACTTTGAGGTATTTTCTATCCTCTCTTGTGATTGGGACAGAGAAGTCAGCGTCTTGTAGATCGATGGAGGCCATAAAGCAATCTTTCTCGATCAAGTTTGTAATTGTATGCAGGGTGTCCATCTTAAGGTGGGCTTTTGCTGCATACAGGTTTAAGGATCATTATATGACTGCCATCCTTCTTATCTCTCAAAAATATGTCAGAAATTATTTCTTTGTCACTGTGGTCTTTGACTTCAAGAACTCCTTTTGAGAGCAGTTTGTTTGTCTCACCAGCCAAGGATAATTTGGATTTCCCTTTCAGATCTCACCGATTTCGGGAGATAATGCTGAATTGGCTTGTCACAAAATTCAATAGACGTGCCCATTACCGTACATAATAATTATGTCTTTATCAGATGTAATTCCCTTCCAAGCATCTAGGGAATGTGATATGTTTCCGGCCTGAGAAGTGTCGCAACGACTTTGAAGGTAAGGCCGGAGTGTGGCTTCAATAAACAAAGGGAAACCACTGACCAATTTTTTTTATTTGAGTGATGAGTTGTTGTATTTCTTCTGCCCTTTCTTTTGGCTGTGGTCGTACTTTTTCCATACCGTTGAATGGGAATCTTTCCCCAAAAAATGCTGCCAGTTTGTAGACCCACTTTTGTAAGCATTGCTATGCCTGTTAGGCCATGAGGAGTCTGTGAACTGGTATGTAGTCGTGCTTTGACGAGCCGGCTGCATTTCCAATGCAATTTGTTTCTTTGGTATCCCGTATCTGTTTGGCGAGATTGTCGCCAAAAAGATATTTCGTGGAGGGGGTGACCGTCTCAGAGGATCAAAGAGCATGGTACGCTGGCTTAAGGGCTGGCTTTAGTTTTTCTTGTCTTAAGTGGGACAACTCATGGGCAGCATGCCCAAGAAAGGCTACAACATCGACGTTGTTTGTTATTGTCAAAAAAGGTCAAAAAAGGTGAAACCTTTAAGGTTTGTTATTGTCAAAAAAGGTGGTTCGTCGGCGTTTCATCCGTAGTATCAACATGGAGAATTGGAAAAGTGATCTAAGAGAATGCCTACAAACACAAGATCAGCCATCTGATGTCAACACTGCTGTTGTCATTGTGGATGTCTCCTTATGTGCGCTTTTGGATAAACATGCTCCTGAGGTCACTTGTATTTCAGTACTTTGACCAAATGCTCCGTGGTTTAATTCACACTTACAGGAACTTAAACATATGAAACGTCAGTGTGAGTGTAAATACATTTGTACATGTTTGGAAGTTCACCGTCAGATCTATCGTGAACAGTGTGTTATCGACTTAACAGAGATAAACACTGCAAAATCTGATTACTACCACAATAAGATAATGGAGAAGGATCCAAATCAGCTTTTCCATCTTATTGATGGTCTGTTCCACGTCAAGAAAGAGAAACCATTACCAAGTTGTAATAGCACTACTAAAATTGCATAACAATTTTCTCTCTTCTTTGCCTCTAAAATAGAGAAGCTACGCGCAGACGTTCCAATGCAGGTACAGTACTGTGCAAAAGTAATGCAAGTGAAATGCGCGAATTTCGTTCTTTGTCTTTGCGAATTTTCATCGAAAAATCGTGCGAAAATTCCAGGGACAATTCAATGTGTTTTGAGCGATAATTCGCTTTAACAATAGGGGAAATTTTGTTGGGCTTTCAACACCTCACCGAAAATTCGCGATCAATAATGTTCTTTCACCATTACGTACACGAAATTTCGCTAAGCACAGAGCCGAAGTTCAACAATGATTGAGCAAAGTTAATCACGTAATTCATCCAATCGATTGTCATGTAATTTACATGAAATATATTTTGATAACTGTTGTATGAACTGTGTGCCAAAGCTTGCTGTATTTACTTGCATGTATCGATCACTGATTAGAAGGGAATTATAACACACTACAAACACAAGGTTTCTTTCATCATGTGCATGTAAAACTGTGTAAAATTCGCTAATTTTGCACTCTTGAATTCAGCTTTAGAGAAACTTACATGCTACACATGATCGAGCTCTGAGTTGGTTTTGGGAACAAAGGCAGAACACTCAAGGAAAACACTTTGCCAGCAAATACTTGAAATTTCGTTTTGAACAGAGCCGGAATTCGACAACACGTCGAGCGAAGTTCATCACATACATGTAATGGTTTCAATCGAGCGGTCATGTAAACACCAAATATTTTGTGATAACTAATTGTGACTGCGTGACAGATCTTGCTGTATTTACTTACCATTCATTTGAAGGATAAAAATCACAGCTAACACAACGTTCCTTAAATCTTAGGGATCTAAATTTTTGAGAACGTAAGCAACTTACCCTACAAGTTGTAATTATTCCATATGCCACAAGGGTGAACTTAGTTTGTTCCAGGAACAAAGCCAAAACACTCCAGCTTGGTGCAGTTACATGTAAGTCCCTTACATGTACGCAAGTAGTCACCGATAAACCCTTCAACACTGATGGTCGAATTCGTTAACAAAAGCTCTTGTGAAATGCTCTTTTTCTGAAGCATTCCGTGATCTTGAAGCATCGATCAGAACAGGAAGATCGTCATGCTTCACGAAGCCAAATCCTTATCTAATTCCAACCGCTGATCCAGTTCATGAAGTAAAACTCAGCAGCTGTAATGCTGCTTCTACAGAAAGAATATTCTCGTAGTCACTCAAACTTGACATCTTAAGAAAGCAGCAAAATCAATGCTGTACCGGGAAGCCTATACTATCTGAGTTTTTAACTAATTTAACAGTACCACACATTTAATGAGAACACATGTTTTATGAGTCAATGCGTCATGAGTTATGAGTCAATGAGACAGTCAATATAGCAATAATTTGTTGATTAAGCCTAAGCCCTTGTTTCAGTGATTAGGCCTAAGCGCTCTCTGAAGTTTAAGCTTTCATTTTATGGTTTAATTAACTGCACTAACTCGTTGACTCATTGACTCATTGACTCATAAATACTTGACACTCACATTTAATATGCTTTGTATATATGTATATTTTAAATTATTATTTTTTACTGTTTCAATTTATTAATTATATTATTATTTCATTTTTATATCTATTCGAAACATTGTAAAGCGCATCGAGGTCTAGGTTGCGCTATATAAATATGTTATTATTATTATTATTATTATTATTATTATCAATTCATTGAACTGTAATGATGTGTTTTTGGGGTCATTTTTCATGTCCAAGAGTTTGTCTGTGGCCATAACCGTAGCAAAAGTTGTTTTTTGCAGAACTTGTTGAAGGTTTGCCATGCGGAGATTGGCTTTCCTTTAAGCCGCATTTAGTGGAGCCCACATTTCAGGGTTCACTCGTGTGACAGTAACCTCCGTACAGTTTTCCGGTTGCGAGTATTTCTCTAGAATTGAGGTAATTTTCTCGGGAACAAGTTTTTCGGCCCATCGCTTATTTGCAATACCTGCCAGCTGTTTCGTGACTTTGGGGTCTTTTTTCTTGTCACTGAGGAGGCCTGCACTTAGGTCGGTGAGCAATTCATCATTGACATCTGTTTGGGAGTCTGTTGTTGCTCCCAGTTCGCTGCTGTTCAACAGAAGCTCATTTACGTCTTCCGATGCAGTGACGCTAATAGCGTCTACATGGTCCTTTGAAGTCTTGTGCCTGGGTGAGGAATCTTCCACAAAGTCCAAAGAGGACTCACTGTGGCGCCGTTTTCGGCCTTTGGTACTTGAGCCCGGTAGGTCATGATCATCTCGCCCATCAGGGATGGGAAGGTGTTCGCATATTCAACCTAAATAAGCGGTCAACTTTCCGAAGTCGGCACTCAAATTCAAAACTGCAGACTGCATGTATATTAAGTTCTTGACCCGGTGGGTCGTTTTATAATTTGGCTCAGTGGCCCGGAATTTCGCCCAGTCGGCGTACGGGTGCAATCATTTCAGTGCTAGGTTGTGTGTCTTCACCCGTGCTCGTCATAGCGTGAAAGCTTGCTAAAGTGAAGAAATCGTTAGAGTCACAATAACAAAGTAAGAATTTGCAGAGTTAGTACTTACAGTGTACGTACGATGCTAGTGTTTTCTAACCAGGAAATACGAAAAGCGTTGAAGCTTGTAGCAGGATGAGAAATGTGTCTCAACTGACTCGCAAGCTATCATGCAATTGACTTGCTAGCATGTGCATGCTTCTCATGTAGCTCTGTAAGACTGGGGACGAGATAGAATCTTTGGACGAAAGAGGCAGCTGATCTTCACACTCACAGTGTATCTGGACAATGTAAGCAATTGTCTCTAATTATAGACACCTGAAAAATTCAGTCGGCTTCAATGGGATTCAAAGCCATGACCTCTGTGATGCTGGTGCAATGCTCTACCAACTGAGCTTTGAAGCCACTCAGTTGGGAGCAAGTCAATTTCTTGGGCTCATTTGTTCCGGTGAAGGATTCAATGAATGTAAGGAACTTATATTTGAAAAGTGGTTTGTACGTGGTACAAGTGTCTATAACAGACTATTGCTTCAAGCAAGTTATATTTAGATTGAATTTCCTGCTAATGAGACTCCTGCAGGAGCCTGATGAACAATCACAAGAAACTAACTTGATGTCATATCGTCACCGAACAGGAATTGTCTTTGTCTCTTTGCAGAAAAAAAGTAGTCTAAAGATAGATAGTACATGGGCTCCTGGTCTGTAAAAATATTGTGACATAAGCTTTGTCAGGGAACTGTTCGCCGTTAGTCACTGGTTCCTGCTTAAATTTTCCAGATAAGTGCAAGGATCACTTCTCTCTTTCGTCTAAAGATTTTTCTGCTTGTAAAACATATTGAGTTTGCAAAATGAGGGGTGATCCACAAGGGTAGTCCATGGACTGGGTCCACAGGGGTGGTACATGGACCTGGGGTCCACGTTTTGTATACGTCCCAAAATTCAGCAATGAAAATTAGTGTCAAAACCAACAACTTGATACCTAATTCAATAAATCTTTCCCAATATCAACAATCTTTACCTGTCACCTAAAACAACTTTATTTTGAATTCAACAATTTCCTCTCAACACCATAAATTTGTCAATTTCAACACTGGAATTAGTCTTAAAATCAACAGCAAAAATTACCTCAAAAAAAGGTCTTTTGGCCGCAAGATCAACACTTGCTGCTACCCCCAATCTTCTGCCACCTCACAGGCACCCCAAGCTCAGTGTGAGCATGGCCGATAAAGATATAAGGATTTGTATGAGAATCCCGATGAAAAGCTTAAGAAGATAATTATATAAAAACAATCTCAATTAAAAAGCCTTACCTTATCGCTATCGTGGACTGCATTGACAAAAGCCTTCAAGGAATATACATTGACATGCAATTAAACTTTGTTCGCGTAGGATATTGTGCTATGAGTATTTTGTGGCTGGACTTACTGAAGCCAGTGAAATTCAATTATTAGCATCTGAGAGAAAACAGTTGTGTCGCGAGACCCAGGAGAATAACAAAAAACACTTGATAAGCTATGGGAACAAATTTTATTTGCATAATTAATGTTAATTCCTTGAAGGCTTGATAACAGCGTACTACGTACAAATCCTATTAACCAATAAAAGCGGCATGAATGCATAAAAGTTTGTTTACTACGGCTTTCATTCTTGCATCTTTCAATGCTTTCTGGCTTCACGAATGTGTTTGAACTTTGTCAACACGAGAGAGGCGTGACTGTGATTGGACGACTGAGTCAGTGCAGTCATGCCAGGAGACCCAGGGGCATAAAGAAATTTGCGGTTGACAAACTACATGTATGGTCCGCCACCCCGGTAAGGGTCAGTTTGTTATCAGTGGTTGAGGATGTGGCCACTTTGGTGCTAAAGCACCGCCCTTGGATGCAATATTCACTGCGTGACGTTGCTCACAGGACTGCTATTGCGTTGATGGTGGGTTGAGATGAAAGTTCAACCTTTGTCAATTGATTCTTATGTGAAATTGTGACCGTGGGAATATTTGACTCAAATTGGTGGCACCTGAGAATTTAGTCTCCAGCTTTGGGATTTTATTATAACTGTTGACAACCAGGAAATTGAGAACTCTCTCAAATCGCGTCTGATCTGGAAAATAACCTCACAGGAAGGAAGGTATCCATGATGGCAATAAGGTTAGGCTTTTTAATTGAGATTATTTTCATATAATTATCTTCTTAAGCTTTTTATCTGGATTCTCATACAAATCCCCCTGTGACCACCTAAACGCTGTCAAGATCAACAACTCCAAAATTCATGTCAGCAAATTCGGTCCAACCTCATTCATTGCTAACGAGAGAGACTGGAAACAAAATTGTCCCTTGGCAAGATGACTGACAGGACCGATCGTGAGGTGACACAAGTTGACCAAAATGGTACAAATAATAGTCAACAGAGTGAATTTTTACAGATTTAGATGAGTTATTGAGTGAATATGAGTGACATTGAAATACCGGAAACTTTGACTATTTGTTTGGAAAATGCAGTTCAAGCTTTGAAAAATGTATTTCACTTTGTATACCACTAACAGGGAAGCAGTTCTGGAAATGACCAGAAATTTTCAGTTGATGTTTTGGGACTGCTCACAACTGGCCATATTTTCAGTACGTTCAGCAAATAGAGTAGATACCCAGCAAGTTGGAAGGTCAAAATTTGACACAAAGGAAGGGACATTGGTTGCGCTCTGTTCTCTGTGTTTTAGCTGGGAGGATATGGCTCGTATGTTACTTGTCTCGCGCTGCCTTAACCACTTGTCACGTTTTAGTGGCATCACTGTTGAACAGTTGGATAGCAAAATCAGCACTTTTATGAGTGAACATGGCTGTTTATTTGGAACTTCAATGGTTTTGGGCCATTTGAGATCGGGGGGTTTAAATACACAGCAAGAGCGGGTTTTTAAATGTCTTGCTCGTATGTTTCCCTCATAGTGTCAGGATACGTTGGTTTCCTGGAAAGGAGGATGAAGGATAATAATATTATTAATAATAAAAGGAAACTAAAAGAAAAGTAACAGAAAGTTGTAATGTTTACAATGTAACTTTTTGTGAGCTTAGAGTTAAATTCTTTTTTGGTTTTCTGAGGGAGGCTTATTTTAGCAAAACACTAGGAAGGCATTGTGAGTTCTGGTCTGCATCAGTCAGCTCTTCTTGTTTACACTACGTGACTACATGTCTTGATAACGGCGTTAGCTCTGGTTCAGTAGCAGCCAACCCCACTTACAAAATTTCGATCTCGTATACAGCCAGTTGACACCACTTTTTCTTGGACCAAAATAAAACAAGAACACAAAATTATACTTCTTGATATTAATGGTTTTTTTCTCCATGTTCCTTATATTTTTTAGTATTATTATTTTTAATTCAGTCGCCTGGAGTGAATACACCGCATTCACGTGGGAAAAACACTCGATTTATTGTTTAAAGTCTGCAGTGTCCATGTTCAAAGAGATGTGTTAGGATTCTGCATTTGATTAAAAAGTGCACTTGACAATCAATGCCCTTTGAATGTGAAGAATGCTCACCTTCCAATAAACAGTGTTCTCCACAAGTCACAAGTTTCAATATTTTAGGTTTATTTACCGGTAATCACAATCTTGCTTGATACAGTCTTTACTCTGGTGCTTTCAATCACTGCAAAAATCCCACGCTATAGAAAACATTTTTAAATTTACATCAAGGCCCTTTATTACATAGGAATTTCTGGTATCTGTCACTCTCTAATTGATCTGTTCTTCATAATACCCTAGAGATTTAAGAAACGAAACTGACAATCACGCAATCAACGACTATAACTATATCTATGTGTATTTCCAAAACGGTAGTCCAAATGCCGTGTAGTTTTCTCTGTTCACGATTAACTTAATCGTCCAATAATTTGTTAATGTGTCGAATGTTTGAAGAATTTTATCTTTTGGGTTTTGGTGATGTTATTATTTTTATCCCTTTCTTTTCTTTTTTTTTTTTTTTTCATCACTTTCTTGTTATAGATGGAATTTGGTGGAGGTAAATATACAAAACAATATATTCCGTAAACGTCCATGTATAAGCCGCACTTTTTTTCACAAAATTGAAGCCATAAATCAAGGGTGCGGCTTATCCATGGATACATCTGTGTTTGGAGTTTTAAAAAAACCTAATATTCATACAACTTCTCAAGATCTCATTAAAGAAACATAAAAGAAACTGAGAGCATGTTGCTGTTGTTCATTGGCTTTTTAATGAGTGGTGGCTCCTAAAAGAGCGAATCTTTCTCTCCAAGAGTTCTTTCAAGCGAGTAATTTTCGCTTTACTCAAACAAGTAAACACCAACCTACAAGGAATCTCCATTCCTCCGCACAGCTGTTTGCAGTGACGTCTTCAGCCAGTCGCTTCCACACATATCTTTCCGCCACATGCGATAAAATACCACAAAATTCGCGAGTACTCGCGAGGTAAATGGCCGACTGTTTCCTTGTCCTTGACCACCTTCTCGGCAAATTTATCGACTGCATTATCAAGCTCCTGTTCTGCATGAATTTTTTCGCCTATTGCGGGTACATCTTTATCCCTGGTTTTCACTCACACGATCAACAGCCATGTTTTTCAACGAAAGCAAAAGAAAGCGTTTGCATAATAATAGAGTTAAATTTCGGGAGGATTTGGTCAGGGCACCAACATGGCCGCCTTTTCTTTGTTTAGGGGCACCAACATGGCGGTCGTGACGTCATGTGAAAACCGAGAGTAGATGTGGTCATGATACCTAGGCCCTTGCCCAGACTCCTCCCCACATTTAAAGCTTGGCTACTAAGCACTCGTTCGTTTTGTTTCAATATCGAAGGAATTTCAACTTTATGGTGAAACCTTGATTGTTTGTCCGTGTTGGTTTATAGCAATAGAACATTACTGGAACTTTAAACTTTATTGTATTACATTTTTTTCCAAAATCTGCGCTTCTAAATTCGGGGTGCAGCTTATCTACGGATGCAGCTTATACATGGACGTTTACAGTAGTCAGAAGTCTAAAAAAATCACTTTTAACTGGAACCAAAAAAATGTTTTATTTGGGGCAGAGGGGTATCATGTTAACACTTCGAAGACGTTTCCGTTTAACTCAACATTTATTGAACTATAAAACAGTCAACACATGTTTCTCGCTCAATCCTTTCTTTTCCACAAGGTATCCTACAGGTCCTTTCCGGCACATGCGTGACTTAATGCATTCACATGACATCTCCCACCTCAATTTTCTTTGACTTAAATAAAAGGGAACAAACGCATCATAAAACTTGAAAGAATACAGAACCACTAGCTTAAGACGTCTCAGATATAAGACATAAAATGTCTATCAGTCAAATCAAACCGTCTTTAAATCGAGAGGGCTTTCTAACAATGCGACCGCTATAAGTCCTAACTTATGTTAAACTGGGCTTTTCACATGGCTCCATGTCAACATCCAACTCTTGCTCATTATGCACTCTTCTGGGACTCTTCACGGTGCGCAGGTGTCTGCGGTTCCTACGCACCATGCCTTTTGGTGTCTGGATGATGTACGACCTAGGAACCGGACTTCTTGCGATGACTTGCCCAGGTGTCTTCCATAGTTTTTGCTGATCTAGCTTCACACAAACTGAGTCTCCTGGCTGTAGAGGAAGAGTACACCATGCCTCTTGTCAAAGTGTCGGCCATAAGCGGTTTTAGTTTCCTCATCCTTTCTAGCAACTGCTTCTTGGCTTGGTAGAACCTGCTTTAAGTTCGATTGCCATGTACTAGGTAGAAGGGTGGGAATTTCTCTTCCCGTCATTAGCTGGTAAGGACTTACACCAGTGGCGGTACAAGGTGTTGCTCTGTAAGACATAAGCGCAAGAAAAGGGTCACGCTGCCTCACTATTTTCTTGGCAATATGAACTCCACTTTCTGCCTCACCGTTTGCTTGTGTGTAATAAGGGCTAGCAGTGACATGCTTGAAGTCATACTCTTGACTAAATTTTCGGAACTGATCTGATGAAAATTGTAATCCGTTGTCACTCACAATTTCTTCTAGTACTCCCCATCAGGCAAAGATGTCCTTCATCTTATTGATCACAGCATCACTGGTAGTACTGGACATGAAAGCAATTTCGGGAAATCTTGAGTAATAGTCAATGACAACTAGAAACTGCTTCCCTTGGTGTTCACACAACACTCTCTTTGGAGGAGACGTTGGGATGAGTGGTTCCTTTCTCTGACTAGGTAAGTTCTCTTGGCAAAACTCACAACCTGAAACTTTGCTTGAATGTCTCGGCTGATACCAGGCCACCAAACGGACATATTAGCTCTCTCACGACACCTAGTCATGCCCTGGTGACCATCATGGATAGGTTCCAATACTTCAGACCGTAAAGAGGAAGGTATCACGAGGCGATTATGATAAATGATCTTGCCATCCACTATAGAGAGTTCACCACGTACTGCGTGATATTTGCGTATTTCTTCCGGTACATCTTTAGCATACTTTGGCCACCCACTGACAGTATAATCGAGAATGCGCCTCAGTTGTGGATCTGATGCAGTAGCGCACTTGATCTGTTCAATCTTCTCAGGTGATGCAGGTCTTTCCATTTTGGCTGCATTGACATACGCTTTGACATCTTCTTGTGTGTCTGTGTGTCTTGGACAGGGCTGCAGCTGCTAGAGGATTTATTGAAAGAGTACCAACGGCTTATGATTGGTCAAGAGTTGAAAGACTCCAGACTAAATAGATAACGAGAAAACTTCTCACATGCCCACACCGATGCTAACATTCTTTTTCAATTTGGACATACTTCTTTTCTGAATCCGTTAAGGTACGAGACACAAATGCAACAGGACGTAACTGGTCACCATGCTTTTGTAGAAGAACATCGCCCAGTCCATAGCTGCTTGCATCTGCACTAACCACTGTAGGCTTGTCGACGTCATAGAAAGCTAGGATAGGTACTGTCAGTGGTAACCATGGCTTTGACCTTGTCGAAGGCTTCTGGCTGTTGATGGGACCAATTCCAGGTGCTATCACATTTAAGTAATTCAGTCATTGGAGTGATCACATGTGATATGTTTGGTAGGAATCTTCCAAGGTAATTGATCATTCCCAGCACTTGACACAATTCTGGTACATTACGTGGTTCAGAAAGTTCTTGAATTGCCTTGACTTTGTCTGGGTCTGGTCTAATCCCTTCTTCGCTAACAACATTTCCAAAATAGCATATCTTAGGCTTTCGGATTTCACACTTCTTCTCGTTCAGCTTCAGTCCAGACTTTTCAATGGTCTCGAACAATGTCATTTTGGATAGCAGCCACGCCTTTCTGATCCTTGAGGAGGTTGGTCATTCTTTTCTGTAAAATTTCTGGAGCAGACGTTATCCCAAATGGTAGCCGTCAGAAACAGAAACGGCCACTTGGTGTGATAAAGGCTGTCAGCCTTGAGCTTTCTGGGTGTCAAGGTATCAGCCGATAACCACTTGATGTATTCTTATTAAAACACCTTAGCTCCCGCCAATTTTGGAGCAACATCTTCCAAAGGAGAAAGAATGTATCTTTCCCTTTTAAGAGCAAATGCCCACAAAATTCAAATATAGTCCGGTAAGAGTTGAAAATTTGTATTCGCCCTACTTTTGCATATAAGTAGGCCTCAGTAAAAGTAAAAACGCCATGCGTTTTCTTTCCTTAAATATTTCGGTATTTCCGAGAAAAACAACATTTTCAATTTCACGCCATGGCATCAAGTTAGCGAGTCCCAACCGGGCTGAAAATCGACCATTTTCATCCGATTCACGTGTCGCATTGATTGAATGCAGAAAAGTTGTAATACAACCAACTTTTTGCATAACTCTTCCTTGTCGAAAAAAGCACAATTACAGGAAAATTGGATTAATCT
>NC_090869.1:44194215-44199215 GCF_036669935.1 Montipora foliosa
TTAGCCTTACTATAACCTTCGGGGTTAAAGAGAAGGCCATCGATAAGGTTTCTCACCTTCAAATCCACCAATTCTTTCAAGTAAGAGAATTTTGTGACTTCAGGGTTAGAGGACTTGTCAATTTGTGTCTCAAGCTCTGTTTCTTGCGGCATAACGATATTGCGTTTATGTAAGAAGGTTCTAGAACTTCAGAAACTCCCTCTAAACTCGAAACCTGGTGCCAAGATCAATCCATTGAACAGGGGAAATTTCATAACTCGATGCTACCTGACAGAAGACAGAAGAAATCTTGTTTGCAGCTGCTACGCTACACCAACTCACTATGTTCCTCCACTTCCCTGAAGAAGCTAAAGTGTGGGCGTCACCCTACAACTCAGGAACCAAGAGTACAGAAAGGATAATCAGCAAGCTCCAAGGAAAGACTACTGAACTTCAGTCCCTTGATTCTCAACCTACTTTTGGGGAAGTGTTAGATAAGAGTGGAAAAGTCCAGTTAAACTTGAATGCCAAGCAACGTGTCGCTGCCGCTGGAGTAAATGTGAAACCATCATCTAAGCGAAAAAAGCTCGCCTTTGCAAGTCCCACGAAACATCGATAAACTCCCAGCATCCGGAAACATATCCTGCTTTCAAGGAACAGCAAAGACAGACTCACTGTGAAGGTGTTAAAAATGGATAAGCACTGTTTCAGAAAAAAAAAACCCATCATTGCGTAAAACTCTTGAAAGAAAGTGAAAGCTGGGAAATGCCATTTAAATTCCAACATCCTAATGGCTTGCATATACATGTAGTAAGTGGTGGGCTACCTAAGAATTACAATAAACTGCATGTGGATATCAATGTGAGTTCTCTACTGGCAGATGTTGAGGAAGAATTGGTCTGTGATTCTGATGACGAGGAGTGGCAGAGCACAAACGATGGTTGTTTGATACCAGAAGGCGATACCTTTGATAATTCATCAGAGGAAGCAGAAAACCACCCAGCAGAAAAACAAGGACAGAAATGGATGATCTCAAAGGATGAAAACGGAAAACTGAACAATATGCACATCAGCCAAGCATTGAAGCTGCCTTTGCTTCGGGAATACATAGCAAGATGCCGTCAGAAAAGACAATGGGCCTCGAAATTTTTGCCAGGAAGGGAACCTCTCAACCCAGCGCATAACATCGTTTTGTTCAGGAACGTTGCGATAAAGAGGGTCTTAAAGGGGAACTCCTTCTACTTAATAACACAGGTGGAACGTATTGACTCAACAAAAGATGGAACAGAGATTTTCAAGCTAAGAGATAATCCACCAGTGCAGGTGAGATGTTCTGTGTATGATTGAGATATTGATGGACATTATCACGTAAGCGAAGACATTGTTTTAACATCATGGAGATCACCTAAAGGGATTTTGAGTGGCGTAGAGCTGCTTCCTTTAGCAGGATGTCCATCAAAGTATAGGTTGCATAAATCATCATACAATCGTCTCAAAGAGCTGGGCCATGTGCCTTATGGTGAAACTTTCCCTGTTGTTGCATCGGCAGAGGACACCAGCATTACCTGCAAGAGTCAAATGAACTAGGAGAAGGATTTTATGAGGTAGAAGATGTTCTGGAATGGCGCCTGAATAAAGTCATGACATACAAGGTCAGGTTTTTGAAGGGTATGGACCCGCAGACGACCTGTGGCTGCCAGCTTCTGCATTCAATAAACCTGTGTCATTCGGTTCAACGTTACGTTTTGGACGGAAACGAAAACACAAGACTGACGTAGAAGATCCTGCATCTTCGCTACAGGACAATTGTGGAGAAAAACCACTTTAGGATCATATCAAAGAAACAGAATGTGACATCCCACACGGCAGCAATCATGTGGACACATCGAAATCTGCTCTCAAAACCCAAGCACCAGAAGGCATCATTAAGGAAGATGGCAAACACAAAGAAAGGGAAAATCTTTCGTCAAGGTCTTCATAGCACACAAGGGAACAGGAACAGGAAATCTGAAGATACCATGAGAACCCCGAACAGGCAGTCACCCTCTCTAGCGACGAAGAATGCGAAAAGTCACAAACATGTCGCTGAGTACAATGGATGTCAATTCATCATTGAGGATATCAAACGCTGAAGTGACAATTTTATGACGGCACGTAGGCACCTGGCGGGCGCAGTACTTCCTGCTTTTATAGACAGAAAATTTCAGAATTACAGAATCAAAGACCTTACAAGCAGCAGCAACCTGAAACCCCAAGATCCCTTGACTGTTGATAGAATTCCCACAATTTCTGTGTTGCAAGCATCTCTAGAGGCACTTTTTAAAATCATAAGCAAAAAATCAAGGAAGGAAATGCAGGAATACGTTGTTCTTTACTTGAGTTATCGACGCGTTACATCGGAGGGTTGAGAATTCTTGCTAGATACGACAAAATACGCACAGTGTCTCGAGAAGTACGCGAAGAGATACGATGGATGGCCTTAGCGTGTGAAAAATTACCCGACATAGACAGGAGGATGGTGGCGGGAGCGCTCCTTGACAGGTGGAATACAAGTGGCAGTTATGTAGTAGAAAGAAAGGGTTACAGGATCACCTTGCAAGATTTTTCTGTCTTGTGTTGCGAGTGATATCTGAATGACAAAGTTATGAACTTACTGATTATCAAGTTCCGTGAAGAGGCAAATGAGTGTTTGGGAAACAACGTTTTCTCTATGCTTCCTAGCTATGTGAAAGCTGACTTTGGGTTGAACATATGGCATCTTCCATTCAAATGACATGCGAAACGCTCATTGCTGTTGCCCAAAAGGTTACGGGGGTCTTGGCCAACTTATCCAATCTACCTGCATTTCGACCACATTAATGGGAGCCAATATACAATACTTTTGACTAGTTGCACTTGAACAATAGGGCCATTGCCAGACAACGACTAGTTCCATAACATCACCGGATGTGAAAATTGTGGGCTCCATCATTGGTAACCCCAATTTTTGCTCGGGAAATGAGCGAAAGCAAAGTGAACGTGTGAAATGGAAAAGTTAAACCGGTTGCTAAATAGGTAGGGGGTACTTTAAGAAACACCTTCATTCATTTTTTTCATTTTATTTATTTATTGATCACCTGTAAAATTTTGACTAGTTCCATTGAACTAGTCTATAGATCCACCCCTGATGTTTAGGAAATCGAATGTGACAAAGGTCTTTTAGCCTTTTTCCAGGGTTGTCCTAAAAGCTGGAATCCGGAATCACAGGTCATTGTTTTACCAATACAGAGAGTAAAAACTATAAAACATTCATAAAAGCTAGCCTTAGGCCTAATTAGGTTAGGCCTAAAGGTTAGCTTGTATGAATGTTTTATAGTTTGTACTCTCTGTATTGGTAAAGCAATGACCTGTGATTCCGTTTTCCGCATTCCGGCTTTTAGGACAACCCTTTTTCCAAGGTAAATCATCTTAAGAATCATGTATTTATGCTGCAGGGATTCCGAAGAAACTTGTTTATTTATGTTTCATTTTATAAATGTTGTGTGTTCTTTTGTGAATGACATGATTTTTGGTGAATTGTGCAAAATCGCACCATCACATAATATCAGAAGGCCTGATTAAATAATTGGGGTGGTGAGAGGGCTCGTTGAATAGCAATGACATTTATCTGTTACGCGCAGTTATGGTTCAAAGTAAAAGAGTTAAATTTTGAAGTAAAACTGTGGATCATATTTCTGTGCACACAATTTCCACAATTGTTATTGTTCTTGTTTTATTTTTAAAAAAAGCTTTACAAGTTTAGTTTACCTTGTGATCGATCTTCGATCCTCGATCCCCAATCCCCAATCCTAGATCTTCAATCTCCAATCCCGATCGTCGATCTCCTTTTTCAGAAAACCAAGTTATCCTGACACTTTGTGTCAAATTTTGTGCTTCCAACTTGCTGGGTATCTACTCTATTTGCTGAACTAAACTGAAAATATGGCCACTTGTGAGCATCTTGTTGAACTTGGAAATTCACACCTACGATGACAGTCCCAAAACATCGACTGAAAATTTCTGGTCATTTGAAGAAGTTGCTTCCCTGTTAGTGTGATACAAAATGACATAAATTTTGCAAAGCTTGAACTGCATTTTCCAAACGAATAGTCAAGCTTTCCGTTATTACGTTGTCATTCATTGACTGATGTTGCTTATATTCGCTCATTAACTCATCTAAATCTGTAAAAATAAACTCCATTGACTTAATTATTTCTACCATTTTGGTCACCTTGTGTCACCTCAGGATAGCTGCCATCCGCCATCTTGCCAAGGGGCAATATTTTATTTTGCTTCCAGTCTTTCTCGTCAGCAATGAATTTTGCTAAAATTTGGTGACCGTATCCAATACATCAAGTAGCCACAACATAAAAAATACTAGTTTGTCAAAATCCCTGTAATGACGTTCTTTCAAGAAAGCTCTCATTTCAGGGCATACAATGATGATGTTTTTCCTAACCTCCCCACCCACCCCATCAAACTAAAACATCCTTAATTTTAAAAACCAGACATTAGAGCTACCTTTTAGTAATGTTTGCTCGAGAGGCACTTTTATGACTATCTCACGTTATTGAATACTAACTCCTTTAGCTGCGTAAGATGTTCCCCAATAAAGTAGATGAAAATGGGAATCCTTGGAAACTGCCTTTTCTTCCTGGTAAGTAGTAATTTTTGGCAAAATTCTCAGCTGATGATGACATTATAAGTTGTCTTAATTTAATATTGAATGCAGGTGAAGAAGCCTGTGATGGCAAAAAGGTCAAATTTTTCCTTGTGAAGATGTGATTGTTTTCTATGAATTGGAGTCAATTCTCAACACGCTGCATTGTCTTCAGCCTGTGAAGGAAAACAATAGCTTGGACACTAATGAAGAAAGTACCTTACACGCAGCCACCGTGTTGAGACACGCTTTTTTTGTTTTAACGTGCGACCGTGCCGTGTGCGTGCGTTCACCTTAGTGACTGTTTTCCCGTGGAGGGTCACAAATGAGGACCAATGGTGGT
>NC_090869.1:44204215-44216715 GCF_036669935.1 Montipora foliosa
AAGTAGCTGCTATTTCCAAAATGATGGAATTTCCTGGTGATAAATAACCTTGTCTTGGAGAGTAAATTTTTGACTTTGCAGAAACAATGGTCAACCTCAAGAGTTTGGGCGATTTTGATCTTTGTTTTGATTTCGTTCATTAATAGTTGTCAAACTTTATAACACTTGACAGAAAAAGAAACTTACGAAAACCCGGTATCTTCCCTTCATTTGACACAGATGCTTCACTGTTTGGCGAGTAAACATGCCGCGGTAACTTAATCACGGCGCCCGCTGAATTCCGGCTATGTTACTTTCGATTTTGCGATTTATTTGTGCAACCAAAAGTACAATAAAATTGAATGTAGAAAAAATCTCCCAAAATGTTTGTTGCTGATCGTAACTTTTTATATTTTATATTCATGGTTCAAAAATTAATGTTGTTTTCATGTCGTAAATTTGTTATTCTTGAGCGACCGTCCTGGAAACTTCCTTCTGCTCTTTCTAAAAACTGTGTATCAATTTACTTTTTCATCAATATTTGTTTTTGCATAAAGCAAGCTGACAAAATCTGTACCTTGCTGAGTTCGCATTTGTTAGCGTTAATAGTATTTTTGGTCCAATGCTTCCAATGTTTTACGAAGGGGTTGGTCACCCATCCAGATACTAACCCCGCCAGAGAGGGATTAATTGTAGTAAATTTTAGTATTACAAAGCTGCTCAGAGGGCACGCTTAAACTTGTGGTGAAAGAAGTTGTCAGGGAGCTTGAAAATTATCAACATGTCAGCCCAGAAGCCAAATAATGTTTCTCACTTCCCATTTATTTTCTTCAATCTTTCTGGGTTCAGTACTTTGCTAGTAACCACATGTCTTCTCAGGCTATTTACCCAAGACTTCTACCATGGAATTACAATGATAGACAATACCAAAACAATATTGTGCACTGTTAGAACTACATATTACCAAGGACAACTTGAATCTCCTGGAAGACAACACACAGCTCAGTTGACATTTTATATGGAATAAATCGCTGTGTTACGTCACTACCACACGTACAATACCAAAAGTGCAATAATAAAATTGAATGTAGATAAAGGCAGTGTAAATGCAGTAGTTTTTCTCGATCTAAAAGATGCTTTCGATACCGTTGACCATACAATTCTTCTGTCCAAATTATTCGAATATGGTATCCGCGGTATCGCTTATGAATGGTTTAAGTCATACCTAGATAATCGCAATCAACAGTGTTTCGTAAATGGTTCGCTCTCAAATAGTCAAATTCTCACTTGTGGTATTCCGCAAGGAACAATTCTAGGACCTTTGCTTTTTATTTTATACATAAATGATCTTCCTAATTACCTGTCTAATTCAGTTGCACGTATGTATGCCGATGATACCCACCTGACCTTTGCCAGTAACAACATAGAAACGATCAATGATGTTATGAATCACGACCTATATCCAATGTTAATACATATGGCTCGCTGCTAACAAATGGACTCTAAATTCATCTAAAACTGAGTTCATGTTAATTGGATCGCGGCAAAGGTTAGGTACTTACGATACTCCCCCTAAACTAATCATAGGTGGTGACATAATTAAACAAGTTAGCTCGGTTAAATCTCTGGGTGTGCATATAGACGAAAACCTTTCATAGAATATACATATTGAAAAAATAGCCAAGAAAATCGCATCAGGCATTGGAGCAATTAAACGTTGTAGGCCTTTTGTTAACCGAACCACGCTGGAGTCCGTTTTCAATGCCTTAGTTCAACCGTACTTTAATTACTGCAGCGAGGTCTGGGGGCATTGTTACAAAAGTCTTTCGAATAAGCTCCAAAAGTTGCAAAACCGGGCTGACCGTATTCTAACCTTCTCCAGTTATGACACAAGCGTTGATCCTCTTTTTGAGCAACTCAACTGGAAATGGTTGGATACTCAGTGACAAATACAAGTGGCCACCATGGTTTATAAATCTATTCATGGTCTTGCGCCCGACTATCTTGGTTCTCTTTTCACTAAATATGATAATAATAATAATAAGTAGGCATTTATATAGTGCCTTTATCCAATGTCCAAAGGCGCTTTACACAATAAAAATCAGTATTAAAAAACAATAAAGCTAAGAAATGCTATCAATAATAACTATACTTGAACAAATAAGTCTTAAGCTTAGATTTAAACACATTGACATTAGGGCTTAACTTTATATCTAGTGGCAAATTATTCCATAATTTAGGAGCTACAACGGAAAAAGCTCTACCACCATAACTCTTGAGATTGTACCGAGGAACGTTTAAAAGATAATTATCAGATGATCGAAGCCTGCGCACAGGAATGCAACCCTCAAGCATATCATATAAATATAGGAGGGCTAAACCGTTGAGAGCTTTATAAGTTAGGAGCAATATCTTGTAAACTATGCGCTGCTCAACTGGTGGCCAATGAAGCTGACATAACACTGACGTAACTGGGTCGTATTTACGACCACCAACAACCAACCGAGCAGCACAATTTTGAACCATCTGCAACCTCTTAATTAGGTAGCAGGGAAGACCAATCAGTAGCGAATTACAGTGGTCCAACTTACAAGTAACAAACGCGTGAATTAGAGTCTTAATATTCGCTTGCAACAAATATCGCTTAATTCTAGCGATATTCCTAATGAGAAAAAAAGCAGATTTACAAATAGCAGTGACGTGAGACTCAAGTGTCATGTTGTCATCAAAGGCGGTTCCCAAATTTCTCGCGGATGAAGTAGGTACTACTTGCTCATCGTCAACAAGTAAAAGATCAAGCTGTGGGTGAGGGCGGTGTTGCGCTCCAATGACTAGCACCTCCGTTTCACTATTATTAAGCTTATGCTTATTACACAGCATCCACTTATTTATATCACTAATGCAGGCCTCAATGCAGGAAACAGCAGAAAGTTTGTGAACCGTCGAAGGTGACTCGAATGAAAGATAAATTTGCTTGTCGTCTGCATAGAAGTGAAAACACATCCTGTGAAATCTAACTATGTTCCCCAACGGTGATGTATACAGTAAATACAAAATAGGTCCTAAGACTGAGCCTTGAGGTACACCCCAAAAAATATCTTGACTAGTGGACTTTCCCTCTCGAACCATCACAAACTGCTTTCTATTAGTGAGGTAAGATTTAAACCAGGAAAGCGCTATGCCCTTAATACCGAAATGATGTGACAATCGCTGCAAAAGAATAGAATGGTCAACGGTATCAAATGCAGCAGATAGATCTAACAAAACAAGCCAATAGGATAACAGAGCGGCGATTATCAATAGCTCGCAGGATATCATTTTGAACTCTAAGCAAAGCCGTTTCAGTACTGTGCAATCTCTTGTATGCAGACTGGAAAACTTCACCTAGATCATTATTCAAAACATAGCTAGTTAACTGATGAGCAACAGCCTTTTCAATTAATTTGGAAGTAAACATTGAATTCGAAACCGGTCGAAAATTACTAAAAACCTCAAAGTCAGAATCCACCTTCTTCAATAAAGGGATCAACAGCGCTTCCTTGTGGACGTCCGCAACAATTCCTGTCTCTTGAGCACACACACAGGAACTGGATCCAAAGCACACGACTTTATAGAACCAGCCTTGATAAGATGCTTCACTTGTTCAACCCGACACCTCTTCAAAGCTGGTCAACTGAAAAGGGCAGTGGACTGAGTCTGAGAGGAAAGGTGCTGCATCGCAAGCATTGCTAGAGAGGTTATTATGGATATGTACAATTCTGCTATTGAAGAAATCTGCGAATCTCTCAGCTAAATCCACATCAGAAGAAGAATGAGGATACATCGGTTCAGCTCTCTTGTGCAATAATTTATCCACAGTTTGAAATAAAATCCGCTGATCACCTTGATGGTCCTCAATTAAGCCAGAATAGTACTCAAGCTTAGCATTAGAAATCAGATTCGAAACCACATTGCACTGATCTATAAAGTGATCTTTGTCAGTAGAGCGACGCGCGTATAAACTTGTAGCCGGTTGGACAGATATCACGATGAAGAAATCATTATCGTTGTCAGCGAAATTAAGCCAAGTTTCTGTCAGAGCCATCATATCAATATCATTTTCGACTACGAAATCCTTGATGGCTAAGGTCTTGTTTTTAACGGATCTTGCATTAAGCGGACACAAATCAGCAAGGTGAGGTTCTTTGCAAAAATTTATAGGTGTACAAGCGATAGAGATTAAGTTATCAACACAGCGCGGATTTGCATAAGCTGCCCCTTGATGTAATGGTGTTACACAGCGATAAGAATGAAGGTGACTGAAACAATCGTAGGAATATTAAAATGACAGTTTCGTCTTCTTTCCTGAACACGCCTTCCGGCTCTGTTGCCCCTCTATCTAGGCCAAAAAGAGTTTCCAAAGCGCCTCACACAATACTTGGTACCCAAAGCGTTAGGGTGGCCTACAGGAAGCATAACCTCAAGGCTCCTGTAATTCCAGGTAGAAAGTGTAACAGCCGAAGCAAACGAAGATAATGAAGAAGAAGTCGAAGATATACTCAAATTAGTTCTCGCTGCTTGATCCTGGGTCATTCGATAGCGTGAAATAGAATTACAATGAAAAGCAGGACCTGGATTACGTTCAACATCCATGTCAATGGCCAAATCGAAAACCGAAGGAAGTGACAAACATAGGCGGCCATGTTTATACCACACAACAATCGGCCGAGCAATCCTTGGTCTCCCGCATCTTGCTCCCAAGAGTTTAGAAACGCCGTAAAACTTAAATGGCTCCACATAATTTCCTCTGGAGTCTCCGAGGCAGTCATTAAAAATAAAGAAATATAAAACCACGCCAGAAAAAAGAACAAAAAATAGCGAGCTACTGAAACAACGTGCAGCCATGTCAGGCGCATAACATTATGATCCACCTTATAATTTAAGGAACTCTGAAAACAAACTAGCTGTTCCATTGCCCCGCACCAATTTCCTGAAAAATAGCTTTAGCTATAATGGTGCGGTTATCTGGAACAGCTTGTCCCCTGAATTGCTGCAAGCAAAATCACTTCAATTTTTTCGAAATGGTTGTCGCGATTTCTTCGTCTGAAATGACTAAACGCACACGGCATCTATACAAAGCAGAATTTTTTTATTTTCTCTATTTTCTCTTTTAATTTCGGATCATGTTTATATAGATTAAAGAAGATTGTAATTTTTATTATTATTATTTTATCTGATAGATATACCGTGTTTAAATAAAAATCAAGTTCAAGTTTAAGCAATGCATGTTTATTTTTTCTAAAGAGGACAGGAATTTCTTTTTTATGACAAATGATTGATTAATAGGCCGGTAGCCAGGTTTTTAACCTTAGAAAAGGATCTGTTTCGTCGTACAAACGTGTGAGGACCTGTGAGCGAAAGGGCCTCTGCTGGTATGACTTCTGGGTGACCCCTTAAATGGTCTTAATGACCCCCCAACTTGAAAAAAAATGTCTGGAACGGTGCAGGCAACCCAGTGTACCCTCACGGAGGAGCTAGTCTTATTGTGAACCGTTTGGAAACGTTTGTGCAGGGTTTCAGGTTGCATCAAGTGCAAATAGAAGTACGTAAGTTGAAAAGCTTCGGTCGGGATCTCACCCTTGAAGGATTCCAAACTAGGCTTGGTAGCCACCCTAGAATGTTCTGGAAGCTATGTTTTACATAACAAATGCAAAGCACATGTAGAAAGCCCAAAACACATGTGAATTTTGGCAAGCAATCTGGTCAAAGCTGAGAAATTTTGTCTTTGACGACACACAATGGAGAGCGTGTAGAAAAAGCACAGTCATTGAAAAAATGGAGGAAAAAACAAAAGGATTAAAAGCTTTCAACAAGAAAATAATTATGACAAAAAGGTAGAGAAAAGTATGAATAAATCAAAATGGGTGGGATTGCATTGCGTCATTGGTAATACAGAAATTGCTCAGAATCGGGTGAAATGTGTTAAAATGAGGTTCTTTAGTCATGGAGCATTTTAGTTTTGGACAAAAATTAATGGAGAATTTTTTGTTTCCCTCTCCGAAATACCCGATTTGGAAATTCATGTCAGTTGCTGTAAAAATTTCTGCCTCACAATTATTTTGAAGAAAGTATTGCTTTAACTGAACAACGGTTTTAAACCTACAATCAAAAATGAATGGAGTCTTGTGCCATTTTTATCACATGTCCATTCGCTGTTAAAACAATCCCACAATACCCCTCGTGCTTGTCATGTGCGATTTTGCACTTTTCTCTGAAAACCTTTCTTGAAACAGCTGTATAAGACTATGATAATTGTTTTAGTTCTCCAGATAAGACGTTAGTGCGAGGATCACTTCTCTCATTTGCAAAGGCATGCATGTTCAGGGCTTGAAATAATGTCCCTGTTGGCACCAGTCAAGATGTCGAGACAAATATGCATCAGTGGTTGCCCCCTGTAGCATGATGCTTCAATTTCAAGCAAGAACATTTCGTGAGCTTTTATTGTAGAAGCAGCCTCACAATCAGTGCAGGAGTCATTGACCACACTGCACAGTCACAATGTTTAGTTACACTTGTACTTCCCACTATTGCTGCCTATCACTTCTACGATTTAATTTAAAAGTGTTCTAAAGTTATGAAGCTGAAGGTTTTGATCGTGCAGATTCTCACCAAAATAAAGGCCTAAGATACACGTTTGAGATTTTATAAGAGAGTAGCCCAGATTTTTGGTACTGACACTTTTAGGGGGCATTTATTTCGCTTGTCACATTAGTTTGCAACATTAGTTCGCAGCAAATTCCATGTGGACTGTAAGAGGTACAGTATTACATGTAGCATAGACAACGATACACATGCTGACATCATGACTGATGGATGACAAAGCGGAGAGACTCAGTGACAGATATAATGAATGAAATGCATGAATATATGAAGTAAATTATATATTGAACTGCGGATATGAAATCAAGTAAAGCTATGATCCTTGCAGTTATGAACGCAATTTTGGCAATTGCGTAGAGAATTCTGAAAAATAAAGGACTTCACCGGGGTTTGAACCTCATGATGATGCCAGTGTGACCCTCTAAACAACTGAGCTATGACGCCACTGATGTTATGTCCTGGTCTTTTGTGGGTTCTAACGGTTCTGGTGATTAATGAATCAAGGAATGAAATGATATATGAAGTGAATCATACATTAGACTGCAGTATAGTTAACGACAGTTCAGGTCAACAATAGTTGTTCGAAAATTGGCCCAAGTTATGAATCTAAAATACATACATCTTATTCGGGGAACAAGGCACAGTTTGGCGGTTGTCAGGAGGTCCTAAAGTTAACTAGATTGGCATTAGCACTCTGGATATGAAAATTTCTATAATTGAAATTCTATTTTCTCCAAGGAGACATATTTGGATAATAAATTGCTGCGATTGTTAGGAACATTCTATAAATAGTTATTGGGTTGCCATATGGCAAGTGGTGAGTGGCGTTTTTTTTTAAATTGAGTTGCCATACATGTATAAGCTGTAACTGCCCGGAACTACAATGTAACAGAGGTTGCCAATACTCCAAAGCTCTGAATCAGTCTCAGGGTCTCTTGGTACAAGATAGAATTTTGAACTCGATGGATTAATTCAAGGGATTTAATGTACAGACAATCAGAGAAATAATCAATCAAGGCTGTGTACAGTGTCATTGCTGTAAATACTGATGGTGGAATTGACAAATCAAAATCGAACAATAGCAAATAAATCCATAGTTTTCACAGAATGATGTTCATAGTTTGGATGATAAGAGTTTACAGATGTAGAAGCCAACTCTAGTTATTCATAAGTTGCGGATAGATCATAGGTTCAAACTGAATAATTAAGATACTAACAATAATTATTATAGATTCTAACTGAAATAAGCCTGGTATGTGGCACGATATGCCAAAAAATAGAAACAACAAAAGGTACCTGCCTCACATGAGGATTAATATGGATTTGTAGCACATACGTGTAGTTTACATATCCTGACTCGCGTACAGCATATACAGTGTATAATGGATGATTACAACAATATCCTAGAGGTTTTAAATCAAAAAGGGTCTCAATGAAACCAAATAATCATTTCAGGATGTAGCAAAGAATAGCACTAATTTTGACAAACGCAACACTTGAAAGGCTAGCGCAAATAAAAAGATAAAAAACTTACATACCCTGGTTTACACTTGTACCAATGAAGACAGCGAAAGGTTAGCAGTAGCAGATTCCATAACCTTACTGATAGCATGAGTAGCAATTTTTTTTATTTACCATGAGAAATTAGTCTTGTATTTATTTGGTGTAGGACGTGTTCCAAGTTTACGGAGAAGAAGTTGGGTATTTGCCCATTTCCTCACGATAATTTCTATGCGCGTGTGGCGAGCTATATTACTCATTTTGCTGTGAAATTCTAAAACTTTTCATAGATCTTATTAAATTCTAGATGGTTCGAATAAATGAGAAATAGTTTCCTTAAAACTAACATAGGCAATCCAGTCAGAAAATGAGATGAGTTTTATTTTTTTCTTTTATTTTATTTTTTTCCATGTCAGGAAAATGGAAAAGTTGCGCAACAGGTCTTTCTCGTCACTCCCCTGCTGAGTATTGTCTTTGTGCCTAGAGTCTTCTGTTTGTATCTTTGGTAGGTTTTAGGGGGTAGTATTAATGGCCGGAGATTGGGGAAGTGCTCCAGGGGCTATATTAATGATAATAGGTGTTGTCATTTAAGATTCTGTTCCTTCCTTGCTGGTTGTGGGCCAAACATTGTCAAGACAATGCAGATCTCGATTTAAGTTGATTCAAGTCGAATTGTCAATATTTCTTACTGTCCCGTTATCCTTCTTCCTGTAATTTTTCTAAGTAACTTGCGAATCGACAGTCTCTAAGAGGAGTTGTGTAAAGACAAGACAGTTTCGACTCAATGTGGGTGTATTGGACAACCCTCCACGAATTGGGTTTCTTGTTTTCATGCATGCAATGAAAATTAGGATGGGTTTTTTGCCTCTAATAGCAAAGATATCGTTTGTTTCAATAAAATTTTTCATTAGAAAAGATTTCTGTGAGATTGTTCGTCCTTTGTGGATTCATTGTGTAGTGTAATAACTTAACTAATTTGCATATGTGGGTTGAAATTTGATACGCGAGCAGTTTTCATAAAAATGACAGGAATTTTTAGTCCTGTTCTTTCTGGCAAATGAATAAAAAGCAGCTATAGTTTTTAACGTCAGAAAATGATTTGTTTTGATAACTATAGTGTACAATGAAGTTTATTTGGGAAGCCAACAATATTTCTTTAACTGGTGCCTGGTTAACCCAATTTATTGCTACGACCTACTAGTGAGAAGAGTGTTTGCATTACTCATTAACACAAAGATTTTTCAACAATGTATCGCTTTGATCTAACCCAAAATCATTCAAGTACTACTAGGACCAAAAAATCGATTATATTTTTCTTTGGATTTCAAAACTACATGTATGTCAACTAAACAGTAAGTGGCCCAAGTTTTAAGCCTTGATTTAGAAAAGTCACCTGGTTATTTTAACTGGAATTTTCCTTTTTCATGGAGAGCCATTACTAACTTTATAGTCTTGAGAGTGCTGGATAGAGGAGAAAATGATTTCAAAGACTCAATGGTTTAAGAATGCAATGAGTGTGTACGCGGCTGAATTAATATGCAGCATGAGAGTTTGGGGCTTTCAGACTTTCAAATTTGTGTTTTGCATATATAATAAGCTTCGTTTATAGCTGAAATTTTAAGCTAGTGAGTCAATGACGTCACTTTTGCCTAGATCCAACCCTCTGATGTCCAATTGTTCAGTTTGGAACATGACTAATGGTGGCCCTTTAAGTGCAAAACTTACGCTCAAAGTAAACAACCTTTGAATAAAAATCAAAGCTCAAAATTTGCAGTCAAGTTTGAAGCAAACACACTTTCAAAATCTGAAGAAAAAAAGAAAGTGATTTTTTGTTCACAGTAGCACTTTCAGATAGTACAAAACATCATATTTATGAACCATTTCCTTCACTTTTGTGTTTGTCAGCATTATGATTTGCGATAATTCAGGTCCGTGTGTTCATAATTTGTTTTTGGATCTCATAGTTGTTTAGATTTTCAATTACAGTAGTTCACCATGAAGTCAAAATAGATATGTTTCTGAGGAAACAAAACAAAAAATAGGTAGTGTTTTTTATCCGGACTAAGCAGCTCTTGGGATGATGAGAAATATGCCGCATTCCAGCTCGATCTCCTGGCCTGCTTCTGTTAAGCCCTGACCAAACAGGAGCAAGAGTTGACGAGAGTTGAAACTCTTATTGTCGTTTGGCTAGGAACTGTCATCCACTCTCCGCTACTCTCATCAACTCTCGAGAGCTCTCATCAAATTTGAAGCTGCTCAAATTTTCATGAGAGTTGTCGAGAGTTTGTCTCGTTTAGCCGTGCATGAGAGTTTGAGTGAGAGTTTTGCGGTCAGCAGTTACAGTTTCTTTTTTCCAGTGGGCTGAGATAAAACAGGAAAACTAATATGGCATCGGACTTGGGGACCAAGGAACAATGCCAATGCTTTGGAAAAAAAGTGGAGTCGGGAGGAAATTTTTGCACTAATTGACTTATACTATTCAAGACCTTGCCTCTGGGATGTTTCCTCCAAGGACTATTGCAATAGGGAAGTGACAGCCCAAAAGCATAAACATTAGAAATAAACCTGCAGAAGCTTACACACAAACTCATTTTAGCGATCTGGCTTGCTAAATATACCAGTTGGCTAATCGCCATATTTACGTCAGAAAGGGTTTTCCCAGGGTCTCTCTTTTTTACACGTGTAACTCTCAACAAACTTTCATCAACTCTCGCTCTCATTTGGCCAACTCTCGATCACTCACAAGAGTTTCAACTCTCGTGAACTCTCATCAACTCTCGCTCTCGTTTAGCCAGGGCTTTATTGTTGGAGTTACCAGGAGTTGGGAGGCACAGTGGCCTCATGGTTAGAGTGCTCGACTCCGGATCGAGTGGTCCGGGTTCAGGTCTTGGCTGGGGACATTATGTTGTGTTGTTGGGCAAGACACTTTACTCTCAGGATGCCTCTCTCCACCCAGGTGTATAAATGGGTACTGGCGAAATACTTTGGTAACCCTGTGATGGACTAGCATCACATCCATGGTGGAGTAGAAATACTCCTACTGTAGTCACTTCATGCTACGGAAACCGGAGATGAGCGCCGGCCTGATGGGCTTTTTGGCTTGTAAGCATCGACTTTACCAGGAGTACTTATTCTAGCATTTTTCTTTTTTTTTTTTTTGGATTGGCCCAGCCAGCATTACTCGTAGGAAACATCCAGTTTTAGCACCTTCAACAGTGTTCCAGATAAGAGTCACGTCTCAGGTCAACCCGACAAAGAAAACTTCCTGACCCGACAGGTGAAATGTAAATATTCAGTTAAATATTACAACAAAATTAAAAAAACAGAAGACGGAAATTTCTTGATGAAAAAGTATGTTGTTTAACTGTGAAAGCGACAAACGGTTAACATTCTCCCCTGCAGTTCATTCAATGTAAAGAAGAACCTTGACACAAGGTGATCACATGCACCTTTGTGGCTGCCTTAATAAGCACATGATCAGTTTCTTCCTTTTGACAGAACATCATGACCTTTGCCTTGATTCATAGTCGGAGACTGCAGAAATTTTAGTCTGAGAATTCGAAATTCAGAGTTTTATATAAAAATTGTGTTATTTTTTCTTCATCCGTTGTTTGGCTTGCCTTTTACTGTGATACTTTTTGGTGCAAACGTAAGGCCAAAAAACATTTTGATCTGGCATCAGATTAGACTGAAAAACAGCAGAAACAACAAGTTCAGGCCTTCCTTAGTGTGTGGAGTAAATGTTTGCTTAGTGCAACTGCAAGACATGGGGAAAACGTCCGTCAGATCAGGCCGGCAAAAGAATGGCACACTTATTTCCGAATCATCATGAAACTTTAAAGAGAAGTGAGCGGGAGGATGGAAAAGCTCTGATTGCATGAATCAAGAAGGGATGAGTGCGATATCTGTTTTTCCAGTGAAATTTAATCACTGTTGAATTCACCAGTTAGGCAATTCATTTTTCTTGAATCGCAAGACTTTTAAAAGAAAACAAGCAAATCCTCGGCAAGCGAACAGAAAACGGAAATAAGCCATTTCAGAGTCGACTGTCAAAAGCCAGCGAATACTACACTAAACAGTAAAATTAGAAATCACAGACGTTCTATACACTGTAGCTCGTAATGTGACAGATGGTCTTTGTTGGTTCAAGGTCAAACAAGGAGTTTTATTGATGTACTTTATTCCACTTTATCTCAGAAAACTAGATTATTTACATTTTGATGTATTTCATTGAAACACGCCAGCTTGGCTTAGAACCAGAATCGGCTAGAAAGAACAAACTTCAAACAAGATCTCCAACAAATTAAGCTTACCGGTACCTGAACGTGCTCTAAACAAACTTCGGAAACACACAAGCTGGTGATATTTCTCCTTACTTTTAC
>NC_090869.1:44221715-44239215 GCF_036669935.1 Montipora foliosa
AATTCCATGCTCTTAATTTCCATTATTTTTAACCTTAATTTTGAAATCCTTTCCAGACATTCATGACACCTTTCATTTATTTTTTCCATTTACCCCAACATTAATTAGAATTTTGAGGACTGTTTTGAGGGCTCAGTTTTGTTCAATGAGTTTTTTTTTGTGTGTATCCAGTGGTGAATAAATTTGTTTCAGTGGTGATCACCACCAACTTTATCTTAATCATGTTAATTTCCTTTATTGTGAAATTCTACCTCCTCCTTCTCATTAATTTTCTTTATTCAAAAGTCGTTTAACATTAAATTCACGTTAATTTAAGTTGCATTAATATTTGCAATACCTTCATTTCATGGAGCTTGAATTTCCTATAATAAATAATAGCATATGTACATTTCTGAAAATATATTTTTATATTTACAGTTACTGCTATAAATAAATAATAAATACATGTATTATACTTTGCATGATATTTTGAATTCAAATATCATAACTATATTTTATGGATATTTTGACAGCATCGATCATGGTCAGCGTAGTAGACACTAATAATTACAGTAATCAAGTATGTTTCCTGATGAGACAAAAGTTGGACTTTTTGCAAACTGTGAATAACCTAGAGAACCCATTAAAGCTTTTAGCGGTCTAATATATGCTATCATCATTTAAGTGGTTGATTTTCAAATCACCAAGAATGTTGTCGATTGGATATTAAGTGCCAAGGATATTTCTTAGATGACTTTGTACTATATGATATTTGAGTTGTTAAAAATTGGGACACAATATTGGTCTTTTCATAATTATTACAAATTTCATTGCATCCACTTGTGGAAAGTGTTCATGTTCCTTCTTTTCTATTGATCTTCTGGTACACAGTGCCAAACTGGAAAATATATCAGCAGGTTGTTCTTGCCTGTATAGAGTGAATGGTAGTGGATGGGATTTGATGTCAGTATTAATGCTACGAGGTACGAGATGTGTTTCTGTCAGTGCAATTAGATCACGGTTCTTTATGTTTGCATCATACTTGATATCTACACTGCGTTTTTTGAGTGATCGTACATGTATGTTTAATAGACATAGTAAGCATTTCATTGTCCTGACATTTTTCGCTAGTACCCATGGTTTTTGAGATTTCTCGAAGTCTTTTGTATTCCTCATACACGCGAGGATCTGCTTTCACATGTTTGCTGTTAATTTTTCGTGGAATATGAATATCTTTAAAAGAGGTAGCTCGGGTCAGTGCAAAATATACCTGAGCATAATTGAATGATCTTTGTTTGACCAACTCAATACTAATGACGAGACTAGTAAGTGACAATGCCTATACTTTGTGGATGCTAACAGCGTAAGCCAATGTTAAAGGGAATTGCATTCTCTGTATTTCAAAAGAAGAAGGTTTATTTGGATGTATTTTAACTTTTGCAAGGACAGGTTCTGTATATGTAGGTACAACTCTGTTTTGTCGCACAAAACTTCTAGCACTCCTTTGAATTAAACTGTTGCCACCTTTGGCATCATCAAATTTGATATTAGACTTGCCACAAGTCGACCTCACGATAATCCCAGGAGAAAATGTTTCGGCGAGCGAATCGTGATTTTTCGTACGCGAAGTGGATGAGCGAGCGACGAAGTCGCGAGAGGTCTTCGTTCCGCGCGTATCTAGACGAAGGACTTTTCGAAAGTCTAATTTGATATAGATAATGGTGGGTTTTTGATTATTTTGATTTACTTCGATTCTAACAACAGTTCCCAGTTGACCATTTATAAGTCTATCTGCAATGTTGTTGGTTTTAACATAACTCTAGCAGTTTCCTTTATACAGAATGATATGGGCATCAAGTCCATCAGTTTCACATCCGGGTCTAGCTAAAAATTAAACTCTGTTAATATTTTGTTGTGATACATTAGGAGGGTACTGATCTGTGGCTTTAAGGTGAAACAACTGTATAGGTATTTGGTCCAATTTCATTTCATTGTGTTGGATTATTTTCAGCCCAGATGTAAAGAGCGTCTGATGGGTAATTAAAATCTGATGGATCTATAGATCTAGATTGGTTGCATTTGATATCTTAGAGCTTCAGTTTGACTTGTTGTACGAAACCCATTCAAAATTTCAGCAAATGGTTGGTCATCCTTCTGCCTCATGATATCAATAGGTTCTATAATTGTGAATTGTTGTAATTCACAAACACAATTTTCTTGCATATTGGTAGTAGTTGATACATGTCACCAACAGCAAGAATGCTAAAGCCTGCAAACAGGTGTGCATTTGATGTGCCAACAATTTCTTTTAGTCTTTGGTGGATATGAAGCAAAGCAGTTGTAACAACCATGGAGATATCATCTATTATGATCAACTTGAGGTCAGCTTGTAACATTCTCATCTGTTTTCTCTTTTGGTCGGACATTGCAGGTAAATTATTACCAGTTTCTTTGGGGGTTGCCAACTTAAAGGCAGTGTTTATTGTTATCCCATCTATTTTAATAGCAGCAGCCCCAGTTACAGGTGCCATAAAAAGAACTGTAGATTATTCAGGGAAGATGTCTAAAGGTCTTTGTGACAGTGTGGTAGATTGTTTGGATCAAGTGACTTTTACCAGCACCTACTCCACCAGTTACAAATAAATATATTGGTTTTACTTCCTCAGGTTTTAGACTATTCACGAATTATGTCGTAAGCATTGTGCTGTCTTTTGTTCCATGATCTAGCTAACACACTCCCGTAGCTTATCATCACTGATTTGTGCTGGCTGGTTGTGTGTTGTTATTCCTAGATTTGAATGATTCTCAGTTTCTGATGATGAAACAACATGTGTAGGTAATTGTTCAATAAATGACTCATTTGGTGCTGAATCATCATCACTTCAGATTGTAAATCTGAATTTTCTTGATCATTCATAGAATCATAGCTGGAGTGGATGATATTGCCCTGGTTATTTCTAAGAAATTTAAGTGCTTCAGTAACAGCATCATCAGGCTCAAAATTCTTTCCGTTTCGTTCAGCTTGTACTTTATGCTCATAGAAGTTAGAAGCATATGTTTGATTACTTCCTAAAAGGCTTGTTTTGACTCTCCATGGATAGTTCAACATCAGGCGATGGTGAAAGTAAAGTGAGGAGAGCCTCTCATCTGAAACTCAATGCAGAGTGTGTAGTTTGCATTAGTTAGAAGAATTTCAGTGAAGATTGTTTTAACTCTGTATTTAAAGTGCTTATAGCAACAACAACAGGATTTAGATTTAGCATTAAACATTTTTCAGTATATGACAAAGCATCAACTTGTTCATTAGGGATGCTCTTGCCTTGTGTTCTTGCAATAATCTAAAAAAGTTCAGGCCGCCTTAGGTCAGCACAGGCTAATGTCAAACCATCTTGGTATTTCAAACTGTTTTACCATAGCCACTGCGTACTTCATACATAGATTTTTGCCAATAAAGACAGCCCAGTCAAAATGTTTTTGACTGGCTATAGTAATAGGCAGCAGGGGCCAAAGGATTTGCATGCTAGGAGGGTCCGGGGGCATGCTCCCCGGAAATGTTTGAGAATATTGGCTTCATATGGTTGCATCTGGTGCATTTTAGAGCAAGCTGAGCTCCTATCAGATGGCATTAAGATAACAGTAATGAATTGAGAGCCACACAAGACCTTCAGTTTTCAAATTAAAGTTATATTCCGCCAGAAGCATTATTGGAAATAAAGGATAACTATAGCACAAGCAAGTACTTCTCAACTTTGAAAGCGAGAAACTCAGTTGCTGAAAGTTGCCTCATAATACATTACAGAGTCAGTTAAACTGAAGGCTTTAGAGCTTCAAATCATTTGAGCATATATAATCTCAAAGCTATGGGTTCCCCGGGCTACATACTTGATACCGTACGAAAAAATTTAGAAATTTGCGGAGTCGCTGCGCCAACGTCGAGATCGTTTGGACGCCATCTTCTTTCTACCTGCAACAACCGTGACCGCTGACAATCCATTCGGCTCACTTTTCCACCCAATGGGCGCGTCCTGCAAAAGTGATCGTGTGCTGCTAGGGTTTACCTGGTGTATTTTTTAGTTACAATTTGAACTTGAAGTTTAGAAGAGACCTTATAGTGGCAACCCTGCGAGCAGAGTCTCTTTCGATCTTCCTAGATAAGTCGGGAAGAGGAAAGTAGACTCTGCTAGCCGGCTCAATCATGTTGAGCATGCGTTAAAAATTCAAACGTATTCTGGAGTCAGTCACGCGTGATTAGTAACCACAAAACCAAAACAAACAGGGATATTTTCGAACAACTCTGGCAAACACACGTCAAACAAGGAATCATTTCCTTCGTAGCTCAAGGTAGTTCAGTAAGTTTTTGAATTGCCATTTCAATTTTTGCTGAAAAAATTAATAGGTTTCTCAATTCTGAGGCATGGCGATTGATCATGCGCACAAATTAAAAAAAAAAAACGGGCTTGACTGGTCGAAACTGGACTGACTATGACGCCGATGCTGTTTTGAGCTTCTAGGATGGAGAAATCTATCTTGCCAGCAGCAAATACAAAGAGCTACAATGGTTTTTAAGTATCTGCACAGGTTGGCTCCGTTCCATTTCCATGCACAAACTATTATAAAAATGTATAGTGGCGCTGTACTTTGGAACAACTTTCCGTGAGAAGTAAGATCAGCACAGTCTCTAAGGCAGTTTAGACGCCTAATCAAAAAAGCGTGTTGAGTAAATAGGTTAAGTTAAGGCATTCTTGGAGAGCAACTCTTTTATGACAGTTTTATTGGGTGTATTGCTTGGGGGTAGTTCTAATTTGGTAGTTCTCATATAGTATTATTACTATGAATTCTTAATAAATATATGTTATTCACCGGCTGGGAGGTCCGTAAAACTGTGCCCGAGGTCTTGAGTATGGTTATTTTTTTCTGCCTTTTTTTTTTTTTCTGAAAATGAACATGGCAAACAGGTTTGCAAAAAGTCTTTCTACGCGCTCTACGTCGCACTGTCACAGCTGAAATTAACCGAAAAAAGCGCTCCGATCGCAAAACTCAAAGAAAAATGATAGATTAACGATAAAATAGAACTTCAAATATATCTTGGTGCAATAAATGTAAAAAAACAAACATATTTCATTGCAAACACAGAGAAATGAGCTAAACAAACTAAACAACAATGTTTGAAAAATTCGTACAAACAGGCGAATAATTTTCTACGTCTCAAAATGCTTTGTCTTGTTGAAAATGAAACGAAAGTTCTTAAAACAGGAGGAATAAATTTAGTGAAAAATATGCAAACATCATCATGCATTTTAAGAGGTGAAATCCACTGTTTCGTCGCGCCGTAGTAAAAACATTTTCAATTAGCCATGAGAGTTTCAGCACGAATTTCGGACCGTGGTCCGTATCGTAAAAAGCTGGACCGGCTACGAGCGCGCGATTAGCTAATCAGATTCAAGGATTTAGGATTCCGGCCCGCTAAGATGCTTCAGAAGAAAATAAACTTATTTTCTTTATGTTTTGAAATCCAATTTCTGTAAGTAAAGCAATTGCAGTTTCGTTAGGGTATGTGTTTGGTCTATTCGTGAGTTATTTTTTGTTGTTTTAATGCCTGGAAGTTGTCACCTTTTACGACATGTAAAGAAGGAATTGTTTTATATGTTCACACCACACACGACACTTTCAGTGAATCGTGAATTTTTGTTCCAGTTATTTTCAAAGTTCATTGCTTTCAGTTACTAATGATTGCTACGCTGCGAAACCCTTTGACACCCAAACCGGTCAGACGATTTTACTCTTCATTGGGGAACCCCCAGGAGTCGATGGGTTAATCACCCACTAGCCATTAAAAGCTCTGACAAACTAGAGAGAGATTCAAGGTTCATTGGTTTTGAAAGACAAGTTTAATGTTCGTTGGTTGTCTTGGCCCGTTTTAAACGTTACATTTTACATGTGCCGAATCTAATGCAAGTAAGAAAAACTCATTGTTTTCGCTCATTTGCATTAGATTCGGCACATGTAAAATGCGACGTTTAAAACGGGCATAAAACCTGCAGTGAATTATAATTATTATTTATGTCGCGAGGCGGTTAGCGCAATAATATCCAAGGTGTAAAATACCAAACTGTCGTCTGGGCTCCTGCTTGTTCGGAGTTGTGACCCGTCAGACAAATCGCGAGTCTTGTCGGGGACTATTGTTTCTGGCTTTTCAGTGTTCTGCGATTCTTGTGATTTTTCGCAAAATTCGCAATTTTCGAATTTGCGTTGCAAACCTGGACATAAGAGTTTTTTGCAAAGCAATATTGATGCTATCTGATACTTTCTTCTGTTCTATGATGAACTGTCTTGTGTTGAATTACCTAACTGGTGACAACTTTATTTCTCGGTTGGCAAAGTAATCTATACTTTCCTTTTGAAAACAAAACAGGAAATGTTAGTTCTTCACATCGCTTGTCTACCATGAAGGAAACTGAATGTTTACTTTCGCCAGGTGCAATAGCATAGACTTTGTTTCCTTGAGCTGATACATTATCATTTTGCTTAACAGTTACAGGATAATCAGGTATTACAGACTGCAAGCAAGTTGTACTTGTTGGTGCTCGGTATTCATTTAAAGGATCATCATTTTCTTCATCTGCAGGTGTGCTGTCATTCTCATCGTATTCATTGTTCAAAGCAGTAGAGTGGTTGTATTATTCAAAGCTAAATCTTCTAAAGTAAACATCATTTTGTTGCAATGTATGCCTATCTGTATTGTCAATGTCTATACATGGGTTACTGGTATTCATTTCGAGCCAAATCAGAGCATTTAATATTAGTTTGAGGTCGCACAGCTTGAAAATAAACATGTTCCCTAAACTTTTTTTTTCTTCAGTTTCAACATGATTATACCCAACCTTTCAGGAGGACGTGGCAATGTACACGTACTACATGTTTGATCACATTCAACTGGTACATTGCATACTGCTCCTTTAATCTTCCTCTGTTGGCCTTTAGGTATTACCACTATCTTTTCAAAAACTATCCTCTGCTATAAATATTTGGTCACGTTTTTCTAGTACTGAGAGTTCTGGTGGTTTTCTATCAACTTTCAGTTTCAATGATGAAATGGTATATGAAGTGAATCATATATGAACTGCGGATATGAAATCAAGTGAAGCTATGATCTTCGCAGTTATGAACGCAATTTTTACAATTGCGTAGGGAAGCCTGAAAATTTCAGGACTTAAACGGGGTTTGAACCCGTGACCTCGCAATTCCGGTCGCAGAGGAGAGCGTCGCACTAGAGCGTCGCACTGGAATCGCGAGGTCACGGGTTCAAACCCCGTTGAAGTCCTGAATTTTTCAGGCTTCCCTACGCAATTGTAAAAATTGCGTTCATACCTGCGAAGATCATAGCTTCACTTAACTTTCAGTTTATTACATATAGCTAGACATAATACCTGTCCTTTTGAAACTTTTGCATGGCATGTTTTACAAATGTTTGTCATCAAATAACTTTATATCAGTGAAAAGATGGTGTACGCTATATTTATTTTCTTTAAGTATATAGTGTTGGCATGTTATATAGTATTCTATTACAAATTGAACAAATATAATTTGGCCCCCCTCTGATCTTTTTCTGAAATACTGATATGTAGTGATCTGTTACGTAATGGCGATTATGTATGCACGTTATCATGTACGTAGCCTTGAATTAGTAGTGTGTTGACCCCAGTATTCCACCAGTGGTTTTGCCGCCAAGAAGAGTTCCTTTTGCAGTGAAGCCAAAGCTTGAGAGGGAATTACAACGACTCACAGAGCTACGTTGTAGGCGTCATCGCACCAGTTGACAAACCTACGAGCTGGGTAAGCAATATCGTCGTAGCCACAAAGTCATCAGGCGATCTTCCTGTGTGTATCGACCCTCTGCACCTCAACAACGCCCTACGTCATGAACATTATCCAATATCAGTTTAGTTAAGGTACGTGTATTGATCAAAGTCGACGTGAGAAATGGATACTGGCACGTGACCCTGGATGAGGGGTCTAGTAAACTGACGACGTTTGATACCCTGTTTGGCCGGTACCTGTGGAAAAGACTACCTTTTGGCTTGAGTGTTTCATTAAAGATATTCCAAAAACGTCTTAACCAGGCACTAGACCGTCTGGAAGGAATGCTGACACTGCATGACGACATGGTTATCTGCGGAGCAGGTAACACAGATGGAGAATCCATCAAAGATCACGACATCGGACACACAGCATTCCTTGAGCGCTGCAGAGGACCAGAAATTAAGCTCACTCCAACTAAGATGATGTTACGCCTTAAGGGAATCCCATACCTGGGACAGCACATCTGGAGTGATGGCTTGAAGCCAGATCCCAACAAAGGAAAAGGTATCAAAGAAATGCCCGAGCCTGAAGACGTTACAGCTGTCAGGAGACTTTGTGGATTTGTAAATTACCTGGCAAAGTTCCTTCTTGTTGTTGTTATCCGGGAGTTTGGATTGTCTACTTCCATATGTGGGCAAGTATCTCTTGAGCTATTTCTGCACTCGCGAGAAAAATTATAACAATTTTGTCAGGGAATTTAAAAAACACTTCGAAAATGCTCGAGGAGGATTATCCTGTGAAATTGACTGAATTTCGATCAGAAAAAACAGCAGAATGCCTTGCCATTTCGAGTACTTTTCTATGAAGCGTGGAGCTACGTCCCCAGCGAATTCAAGAGGAAAATACAGCTTCTACGCGTGGTGCTTACTTAGTTGTTTGAACTTTTAAATGGACCTCAATTAAGCAGTTCGCAATGGAAACAACAAGGCGAGATAGTTTAATTCGCTGCTTGCACGGTAGTTGGTAAATAATGCAAGCGGTTAGTTTCATTGTGGCGCGTGCAATACACAGTTGCAGCATGTTCTTCATATCATATATCTTTATTTACCCTCGGATTTTTAGAGTAGCTTGGTGTAGCTAGTTTCTCCGAGCATTTACCCTCCCGACCATGATACAACACAGAAGACAGACCACAACACCGGGAACTACATGCCCTACTCTTTGCGACAAGTGTGTGGGTTCTTTTACGTCCCACAGGATTATGAACATTGAAGGGCTGTGAGACGGGACCTCCGGCTTATCGTCCTTATCCGAGAAGACTAGAGAGTCTAACCATTTGCAGGTGTAATTACAAAGGCAGCACTTTCTCCTCAGTTGTTTAAAGACCCTGAGTGTTGGTCCGGCCGGAATTGAACTCACGACCTCCCGCGTAACAGCCCGGTGCTCAACCAACTGAGCCACCGGTGCGCGATGCGTCTCATTCTACGGTCCTAGAATTTCAAGTTTACCAAGCCTTCAAACGGTATTTTAATCCAACAACAATTTCTCCTTCCTCTTAATTAACACAAGCTGACCTTCTGACCTCTATAGTTTTCAACTTTTTCCCCGAAACGCAGTTTTTATTATCAGCGAGAAAATGAAATGAACAGCAATGGATTGTAATGAAGATCAGTATTGAAATGTTGCCGAAGACTTGCTATGCCTCTTTGTTCAGTGCCGCCAGCCTGAGCGGAAGACACGCAAACCAATATTTGAACAGAATTATCGATCTGAAGGTGGATTCGCTGTTCGTGATTCCTTACATTGTAGTCCAAGAAGTTATTTCTTCATTTTCCAGGAATGATAATACATTAATTCTGATCGTTCCAGCCGTTAAGCGAGGAATCCCCAATTTCGGTACTCTTCGCTACCATCCTAAGAGCAGATGGTTCAACAACGATGCCGTTTCCACTCGGTAACATGTTGCGAAGAGCAAGTCATGTACAAATAATCATAGAAACTGAAATTCTAAAAAACATAGCTTATTTTTCCGTGGAAAACAGAATGGTGTAGCCCATATGATGTCATAGAGTTTCGTGGGCAGTGAAAATGGTGACTGAAGTAATGTGGACGCGCAGAGTAAAGTGGGTGAGAAAGGCTCTTTAAGATAGGGATATGATTCAAAGGCAGAATGATGAAGCCTCGCTAGGAGTACTAGAGTAGTAAAAGGAACAAAATACATTTATGTAAGACGACTTTTCCATCCCCGTTTTCGATGAAAGATTTGAATTGTTTTTAGCCGTTAAAAAATCATATGACATTTCAGTTGAAAGAGCGAGTAAAAGTTAAGCATGTAGATTTTAAGTTAACGTCGATTGGATAAATGCTTCCCCGTAAAACAAAAATATGCCAATTAATGAGCTTGGTCAAATCTTAACACACTGGAGTCAAGAGTTTTTTAGCTTATTGTCATGTGATGACGAACATTTTCAACAATATCAACAGCAACAACCCGAAATTTTCGTAAAGGTGACAAATTGAGCAAGCGCCAGGAAAAATGCAGTCAAAAGGCCGCCAACAAGGACATTGGCACGGTATTCAAACGTCAATTATAGAGAAGAAGTCGTAAGGCTCAAGTTACTGTGCAACAACAACATATGCTGCAACTTGAAAGTCAGCTACAGGGTCAGAGCAATGAGCATTAAGTCTTCGAGTCCTGTAACGGGACCTCGATCGTCCGGATAGAACTGAGTTCTATCCAGACGATCGCGGTCATTTCAGTCTCCCGGGTTGTTAGCGATTGTCTGGGTAGTGTTTGGATTTATTTACTTGCAAATGTTTAAGGGATACTGTCACGGTCTGCGCTGCTTGCTTGATTACCAATAGGAACGCCAATCGATGACAATTCATGAAATGTGCCGCTACTTTTGTGTGAGTGTCACTTGGTCATTGATTGGGTGATGCCAGTCGATGCCAATTAATTAACCGTAATCGATTGCCATTGATTGATCGATTGGTTTTCCGATCATTGATTTCCATCGATTGTTCAGGCCTTGTTAACAAGGATCGAAGTCCATCTTCTTGGTTCATTTCTAGCTGGTTGCCTTAATGTCAGAGACCACCACATCATCGTTTGTTCATAATGCGCTTATCAAATCAAAACTTGACTATTTTCTGTGTCCCGGGAGTGGAGAATTTGACGGGTAAGGCCCTCCCGGGGGTGGGGAATTTGACCTTTGCCTGGGTGGGATGGGATGGGGAAAATTGTACTGGAAGCGTCAGGTTCGTGCACAGAAGTCGCTAACCGCTATAAACACGTGTTTGGACGAGACGGAAGAATTTAAATAATAATAATAATAATAATAATAATAATAATAATAATAATAATAATAACCTTTATTAACGTGTTATGTGTATCTAGCTCTAATTGGATACACTTGAGTGTTGAAGAAGTCCAAACGTGGTTAACGAATAATGAGAATAATTTACAAAATGTTTCGCACGTATGGAGTCCGTTTGGACGTTCAAATAAGGTTTGAATTTCTTGATGGAAAGCATTTCAAACACTAAACAATAAAATTTTCCTTGACACTTTCTCAGAATCTTGTAATTTTTTTTCTTGCTGATAAGGGGGAGGGGGACTGCAGTGTGGGAGGTAAATTAATAACGCCCCAATAGGGTGAAGTGTCTCCACTAATTTTGCAACTTGTTGTCTGATTGATTCCAATAATATTGCCACTCCGGATTTGAATCCTATAGCGAATATTTTCAACACAGAAAAGCAAAAACAATCGTTAGATATCGTATAAGCTTTGAAACATTTCAGAACTTTGCACGCAAGGTGCAAAGCACATTGTACCAAACACAAAACGATATTTATTATTGACATACGGTGGCATCCACGTTCAAGTGTTTGGACTTATCATCGCTAACAGAAGACTCCGTACCAAATAGTAAAGCGAGCAAAGTATTTTCCACTGCAGATCTGATGCTCCGAAAGTTACACATGGCTCGTATTATGTAACACAATACTATTTATTGTGTTCCCAGGTTACGTCAACGGCGATGGTAGCGTTACAGTTGAAAATCGTATCTTCCAGGAAACAGCACAATTCAACTAGTGCTTTCTTTTCTGCTCAATCCAATACATTACCAGATGATTCACACACGTGAGAAATCCGACGATCCAAGCACAGTCTACCATCGCAACAGCAAGAAATATAATATCATATTATATCCTCAGCAAAAAACTGTGGGAGACCGTGTAGACCGTTTCGTATAAATGTCATAATGCGCCGATCAACTCGAAACCTCAACCCAAATTCAAATTCAAATTCCCGCCCCCTCGGGCCAAAATGGTGTTCAAACGCCTTACGCTATCGTCGGATTTGTCTGTCATACCCTGCTAAAGAACAATCGTCGTCGGCCCCTGTGGTCTAAATAAAGCTTGTTTATAAACATGCTAACACATGTTTCGTGACCCTTTATATGATGATGCCGTTTTTACCAGACTTGAGCTACTACACAAACACAATTTTAATATTGAATCTATTAAAAATGGCTTTAAAATTAAATTAATTAAGTCGGACAATGTCAATAAGGAAGTATAAGCTGCTCTAACCCCGAAACACGGCAAAGGGAGGGAACTGTATACTTATCAACAGCAGAGCCTAGAGTGTTTACGACTCCATGTATTTTAAATTGTTCAGTGTCGGTTGATTATTACCTCTAACAGAAACTTTCAGCATTCAGAGCTTTAACAATGAAATGGAGGGTGTGAAAACGCACCACATTGTATTCACTCTGTAGTATGACAAAGACGAATTACGCAGCCCAAATTCCTTTGCAGACAACTTTTGAAGATCTTTTTTGTAAGCCAATCGCTCACAAATGCTATGTCTCTTCCTTTCAACACTTCCATCTCGTCCATATACGTGTTTTATAGCTGTTAGCGACTTCGGCACCCGAAAAAACAAATCCTGACACTTCCGGTTCAATTGTCCCCACCCCAAGCAGGCAAAGGTCAAATTCCCCACTTCCCGGGCACCGAAGATAGTCAATTGCCTGGGGTAGGGAAGGGGAGGGGGGGGTGTTGAAGTTTCGATTTGATCGGCGCATAATGTTGAGCCGGTACAAATTTGTTCACTTTTGTATCTCATTGTAAAACAAATCTCACAAAGGAATTAGCACAATCGGGTGGTTCCTTTTGAGCATTCTGCTCAGTCGGTCATTCCAAAGAATATGGAATGTAGCCTGTACTCGACACGTCACTTAGAAGTCTCGCTTCTAAGCGTTAGCAATCCCTTTCTCTGGAAGCAGACTAACCTGAAAGCAATAAGTAATGTTACAAATGGACCTCTATGAAGATGTATCTTTGTATGACAATGTTTGCTAGGAATTGATTTTTCTGAAAGTGGATGTTACCTTTTAATAGCATGCGATCGCAGTTAAAGGAGAGGTAATGTCTGTTTCTCATACATAAAACAACAGCTAATTTCGTACATGTTGCGTGTGTTTTAGATGCCTTGTGTCGACCGAAATATACTTGTTTAAGGCAAATTATTTCGAAATCGGTTCCAGGATATTTTTAGCGTACTATAAAAATCGAAAGGATGGAAATCACACCTTTTGATCTACCAAATTATGTGTATTTTCGACTGGACTAACGGAAAGCACAGAAATGACTTGACTTTACGTCATACCGAGACCCCGCCAAAATCCAGGCGTCAATTTAATTTTGCACGTGTAATTTACTAGGGTAGCTATTGTTCTCAGACTCCAAAACAATCGCTACACTGGTGAATTACACTTGCAAACGTTTTATTAAATTGACCCCAGTTTATCGCTGGCCATTTTCCATTCCCAGCAGATCAGAGAATTAAACCTCCTTTTTTTTTCGAAATACCATATTAAACGGAAAAGATATACGCCTTCCCGTATCAATAAACAAAGTGACCGTATGGCAATACAGTGACAACCAACTCAGACAACAAGTTGCAAAATTGTTGGGACACTCCTGTTAGAAAACACCTTTTCCAGCTTCCAATACCCGCCCTAGAATTTCAACCTTTCCCACTTGCCCTCCCCTCTCCCCCTTTCAATGTTGACTGTTTAAGTTTTCAGCATATTTTTGTGTAGCTAGGAACACTGATAAGGGGAGGGAGGGGGGCTGCAGTCTGGGAAATAACAGGTAAATTAATAATGCCCCAAGGAGGTGTCCACTACTTTTGCAACTTGCTGTAGTAGTAGTAGTAGTAGTAGTAGTCGTAGTAGTAGTAGTACGAGACGTGTTGATAAGATAATGATAATGAAGCATCGTTCTTCATGTTCACTGTTTACACACGTTGACATTGAATCTCCTTTGAAATGCACTTTTGGTCATTATTGTTCACAGGCAAGTGTTTCTGCAGGTGGTAAATTTGCATTGGCAAATTAATAACAATGGGTGAGGTGATGATCAAGTTTTTAATGATGTGCTATTTGAAATCGTTCCTGTTATTTTCGATGTGTAGGATTTTTGCTTTCAACATCTGACGCTTCAGACACTGGCGCTATACGCAAGTTTGGCCGTGATGGGTTGTTACAACTCCACGTCAGGCTTCCATCTTCATGCGTTACATCATATCCGTCACCATCAGAATCATCTAATGGATCACCTGTGACATCTCCAATATCATCTCCATCATTTCCTCAGAGATCTATCAAATGGGCCTTCAGACCACACGGTCGGTCTATGAGTGTGTGTGAGTGGCTCAGAAGGTTACGGCTTCACAAGTACTCCCATGTGTTTAAAGGGAAGACCTTTGATGAGGTCAGTAGCAACCTTTATTTTGTTACCATCATCACCATTAATTGCTGTTGTCCATTAATGGTTGTTGTTGTTGGTGATGGTTTTTTTGGTCAATGGAATCATACCTGGTGATTAGAAATGTATTTCGTCCTGGCTATAATCTTCTTCAGTACATGTATAGCAGACCTGAGGAACATCAGTTCCGTGAGGTTGTTACCTGACGTCAAGTCAGTATACATGAATTGATTGGTAATTGGTTCGAATTTATTGGAGTTGATTGTCTTTTTTGCTAGATGTTAAAGCTTTCAGACGCAGACATTGAAAAACTTGGTCTAACAACTGGAGCAAGACGAAAATTAAGAGTTAATCTAGAAATACTCCGGTAAGTTAAAAGGTCATTTGAAGTTTACACAAAAATTTGGTTTTATCAACGGAGTTGATAATGTAAATTGGCCACCGTAGAGATCTTCCAAATCGGCACCCTTAATCCTCACGGTATTAACGAACGCTTTTCATTTAACTAATACATTCCTATTTTTCACGTTGCCATGTTACCACCAATAGCGTAGCTCCTACTCTACTATAAAAACTACACGTAACCCATAATTCCTCGATTTGCTCTGACGAAGGGCTAACGCTCGAAACGTCAGCTTTTAGAATCTCTGTACGGTGGCCAATTTACGTTATCAACTCCATTGATAAAACCAAATTTTTGTATACTACTTTCCCACCGACGCAGCACCACAGTTTCTTTAGAAACTACCCCCTTCATTCATTTGAAGTTTAGGTCGTGCTGTGAGGGTACCATTGTACCCTCAAGCACAACTATGCATCTACGAATTGTATAAAAAATACTATCATGTAACGTGAGTATTTTAAAAGACGTTTCCTGGACATTCATATTAATATTTAATTGTCGTCTTTTACGAGCGTGAATACGATTTGTGTTTTTGAAGTTTGTTATTTTAAGTTATTTTCCGTTTGTTGATTGCTGTCGTTTTGTTGCTAGGGCCAGAGGTTCTTTTACCTCCAGTGGTTTAACAATAGTGGACATAGTTCCCTCTCTCCCATCTGATTTCACCCAAGTCTCTGCTGACTTCCCTCTATGCTGCAGTGGCGCAGCAGATAATGAGATTTTACATAGCTTCAGTGAACTGAGTGATAGTGCAAGCGATTGTGGGAGTGATATGCTGTCTGAACGAGGATGCATCCAGGTTTGTAAGGTCAAGGACTATTGATGAAGCAACTTGAGCAGTTGGCTTGATCGCTCAGATATTAAAACAAGGACAAGTGCAATTGGTCAACTCTCTATCAACGTTTGATTGAGGCCTTTGAATCCTTTCCGTCTCCATAAAAACTCCACTTTGTGTATACTAACTCGCTCTTCATTGATCGGTTAATGAGGCTCAAACCATTTTCAACATCGCATAAATTAGGGCCAAGTTGGACCATGCCCGTCCCCATTCTCGTCACCAGAGCTTCGGATAGACCCAAGGCTCTGGAAAACTCTATGTAGGAAAACATGCGCCCTAGGGTTCTTATTGCAAAAAATTGGCTATTTGAACCTTACTGCGCCTTCTCACTCCTCGTGCTAACATGAATGCTCCAATTAGAGGCGCTTTTGATTATTCTTCAAATGTTAACTGAATAATTGTCTTTCAAAAGTAAAAGACTAAGTGATGTTTTTTAATAGGTACCGGCCTATGGGGGTGGGGTGGAAGTGTCATTTTAGTCCGGCATAATTTGAGCATTATACCTCCAGCCGAGCATAATTTTGAGCATATTACCCTGGTTTCACGGGTGACGCCCCAAAGCATAATACTGTATTTTTCGAGCATAATCCGACAGACCCTATGTACACATCACATGCTCCGGGAAACATATAAAAACGCAAGCAACCAAGACCGTGTCCGACGACTCACAGAACACATTTAAAATCTCACTTCTACCTCTCGTGCCGATGGACAACGACAGAGACTGAGGCTGCACTAGGTCGCCTCAAACGTTCCCATTTGTAAATATCGTTTTGTTTTTCTCATTAAACCATTTTTTGACTTGGAATATACTTATTTTTGACTTGTTTTATGGTCCGCTAACTTGAATCCCATGACGTCATTCCCATGAGCTCACTTGCATCAAAACGATAACGATGATGAGGACACTACTTTTGTTACTCACCAATCCCTAAAAAAGTAAAGAGTGAGTTGCTTTACCCCACAGGAGCCGACTCCTATTTGCTCGGAGTTACTCGGAGCACTTCCGAGCTCCGCGTTGCACCCCTACAGGGGCCTACTCACATTTTGCCCGGAGTTACTCGGAGTATGTTGTCGGTTGCTCCCCTTCAGCATACAGGGACCTGCTCTGATTTCCTCGGAGAGAAAGTACCTAACCTATCGCACTCGAAATGTACTTACTGGACTCGTTAAAGTCAAAACATCCAAGCTCGAAAATATTGTAAAAGCCGGATAAATGTGTTGAAAAAACTCTTTTGTAGAAGATTGTGCAAACTGATAACTCCTTCGCCTGCAGAAAAACAATTTACACATCTCCTTTGTACGTATTAAGGTGAACAGGAATGCGCCAAACCAAAGGAACAGCATTTCCATATGCCAGCTTCCGAATTAATCTTGTTCACAATAACACAATTTACTCTTTTATAAACATTTACATTTTGCTCTTTCCTTAATCGCAAAGCCAAAGTTCGAGAATGCTTTTTGCAATGTACATAGATCATTTCAAAACAACCTTTTTCGATTACGGTTTGTTTAAAGAGAACTACAGTCAAACCTCTATTAAGGACATTCGCGCGAAATTTTCTAACATTGATTTTTTTCCTCAAATTTTACCATTGAAAGATGATGAGTTAGTGATGTCAGAAATGTAAAAAAAAATGGGGGAGTCACCGACTTCGTTTTGGAGAGAACTTGTCCCCTAAGAACACCCTGGGTGGGT
>NC_090869.1:44244215-44246715 GCF_036669935.1 Montipora foliosa
CCCGAGTGATCGTTTGCTAAAAATAGCACTAAATGTAGTTTACTAAACGTAGTTGATTCACTTCAACGTAGCGAGATGGAGACAAGTAAGGATGTTCACGATTTAAATCGTTCGTGAGAGGGTACCACGAGTACAAAGAAATATGGGAACCTAACATTGGCCCAGACGCAGTCGCAGTGGTAGGTTGTGTTGCAAGTGACACCATGGCGAGGAAGCAAGAATTCTCGAATGCGGAACCACTCAAACGCCCCAACGAGTTTGATCCCGGACACGAAGAAGTGGTTGGGCATCTTCCTAAGCTAATGGCACTGCACGTGACAAAGTTTTTGAAGAGACCGACAAATCCTGGCAAGGTAACATTTACGGGGAAAAGAGTAAACCGAGGTGCCGGATATGGCTTAGAGCTTCCCTGCGAATACCTCTTTTATGGTGATAAGTTTTCATGTGAGTGACGAAAGAAAAAGATAGCCAAAGAAGGATTTGATTGTGAATAGCTGCGCTGTACTTTGTGCAAGACTTCTGGGTGAACTTTGATCGCGGATGACAATTATCCTGCCGGATATCGGTCTAATCGACTGTTTATTGACAGCTAAATACATTGATTTGCTATTATTAATCGACTACAGTATTTCAAGGACTTAATCCAATACTATACATTGTGAATTCAGTCCGGTGCCCGCTTAATAGAGGTTTTTAACAATAGAAATTAGCCAAATACCATTTATTTTGGTGTCCGCGTCCGCTTAATGAAGGTGTCCGCTGAATAGGGGTTCATTACAAAGGGAAATATAAGACGTTAATTTCGGGACCCGACTTAGTGTCCGCTTAATTGGGGGTCCGTTTAATAGGACTCCAATGCCCTGACAGAAGAAAAAAGACCATTTAGCTTCTTGGACAGCATCACTAGAGACCTAAACATCCAGTTAGAAGATTTGCCTGCCCTCATGAATGACAGAGAAGAGTGGCGAGAAGTTGTGAAGAATTGCTCGACTGTGGTCGACTAACTAACTAACTTAATAGAGTTTTCACTGTATTTCTCGCAAATGTCACATTGTGATAAGCGTTCTTCGTTAATCCAGTAAAACGTTTGAAATGTGAAGTTGTTGGTGTGTATTTATTGAGTTAACAGAACCACTCTGCAAATAAACTCGTTTGAGTTAGTCCGGTCTCGAATATTTAATATTCTGTATGACTGGACAGAACTGCAATATCAGAGTCACAGTAATTCTTTAAGCGCAAAACAACATTTTTGGATTAAGGTTTTCACCACTACGATGTGGCATTTGTTTTTAAAGAGAATTATTTCTCGCAAGTATGACAAATTCTTCTCTACAGCCTTTTGCTTCGAAGCGCGCGTACTGTGACTGGTAAAAACCATTGTCAAGTAAGGCATTTCTAATGATATAAGCTTCGATGGTCTAAGAACAAACGTTTATGTCAACTTGTCACCAGAGTATCTTTTTTCTTTTAATAAGGCGTTAATGAAATGTATGGTTCGTTGCTCACTGCGTCAATTTTGAAATAGGATATAAAACCAACTAAATATTCTCGTTTCACAATTTACTCTTTCATAAACATTATTTACATTTCACTCTTTCCTTAATCGCGAAGCCAATGTTCGAGAATGCTTTTACATATGAATGAAGGGGGTAGTTTCTAAAGAAAGTGTGGTGCTGCGTCGGTGGGGAAGTAGTATACAAAAATTTGGTTTTATCAACGGAGTTGATAATGTAAATTGGCCACCATACAGAGATTCTAAAAGCAGACGTTTTCAGCGTTAGCCCTTCGTCAGAGCGAATCGAGGAATTGTGGGTTACGTGTAGTTTTTATAGTAGAGTAGGAGCTACGCTATTGGTGGAAACGTGGTAACGTGACAAGGATGCATCTAAGCCAGTCGCTCGTCATTTTAATCTCCCTAACCACTCCAAAAAACACATGGCTATCTGCGGCCTTTCCCTACATCTAGGTACAACGGAAAGCCGCAAGAATCTGGAACAAAAATTCTTCGTCCAAATCGGCACCCTTAATCCTCACGGTATTAACGAACGCTTTTCATTTAAGTAATGTATTCCTATTTTTCACGTTGCCATGTTACCACCAATAGCGTAGCTCCTACTCTACTATAAAAACCACACATAACCCGCAAATCCTCGATTCGCTCTGACGAAGGGCTAACGCTCGAAACGTCAGCTTTTAGAATCTCTGTACGGTGGCCAATTTACATTATCAACTCCGTTGATAAAACCAAATTTTTGTACAATGATCGTTTCAAAACAACTTTTTTGGATTAAGGTAATCACTGCTACGATTACATAGTGTCATTTGTTTGTTTAAAGAGAACTATTTCTCACAAATATAGCAAAAAATTTCTTATCTGCTAAGAGCATCCATAGCTGCAAGAACATTACATGAAGTAATTTGTGTGGAAACGATCAGCTTGTAAAAAGATCGTTTTGTTTAATTCAATGAAACATCTGAAAGGAACGGTCTTTTTCTTTGC
>NC_090869.1:44251715-44254215 GCF_036669935.1 Montipora foliosa
AGAAGATTGTCAACAGCGTCTCTATAATTCGTGGATTTCCAGGCTGCACCTCCACTTTTATCTGCTTTAGTAAGTGTGCAATTCCAGTCGCCCGCGATAATTAACCTGGAGATGTCCGTCTTATTTACGAGAAATTCACTCAAGTTTTTAATAAATTCATTTTGGTCTCGATAATCAGTGGGTGCATAGATATTTACAATAAAAAGTATTTCCTCACAAATTTTAAGTTTTGAGATCAATATTCTGCCTTGATGATCTGCTTGAATGACGTCGAAATTAAGACTAGAGTTCGGGTTTAACAGAATACATACTCCCTTGGAGTGTACAGTCTCATGACAGAAAAAAATTCTTCCGCCCCATTCCGCAGACCATATTTTCTCATCATCCGGTTGTGAATAGGTCTCTTGTAAACAAAAAATAGTGCCTTTTTGCTGTTTTAAATAACAAAAGATTGCTCTCCTTTTATTTTGATTTCTTAAACCTCGCACATTAAGCGAGATAACTTTTAAATTACATGCCATTACTTGGTGAAAACTGAAAAAAAAAGGAATTGCTAAGTTAATGCAAGGCTCAATAGTTAAAGACAATGTGTGATAGGAGGCGAAAAGGAATGCAGAACTGTTAATGATAAGGCACAAAGACATAGCAAATATATCAAATCACCTAATAAAAAGAAAAAACAAAAACAACAAAAAAGAAAAAAAAAATTTATTCTCTTCTGGGAATTAAACAAACTATCGGCAATACACCTGTAATCTTAAGTGCTAACGAGAGAGGTCAACCAACTTAACACGTTTAAAACTAAAAGGTATGCAAAGTTAAGAGAGCTAAAGATTAATGATTCGTCATTGTAAGGAATAATAGGATTTTTAAATCCTAGAATAAATCTTAGAATTGTAAGGTTTTTAAATCTTCATAAGATTCAATCCTTAAAGGTTTAGCAGTGAGGTCTGGTTTAAAAAAGATTTTTCCGTCTATAGTCCAAGCCTTGCCGTTGTTGTATTTTTTCCTTACGGTCACGTCGCCCACAAGTTAACTCGCCTACACCGAAATTAACTCGCCTACACGTTCGAAGTTAATTCGCCTACACATGAAGTTAACTCGCCTACACATTCGAAGTTACTGTTGATGTTAGAAGTTAAAGCAAAAACAAGAAGTTTACACGACAACTAATTATCAGGCAGAAAAAAGAACCATCGATCGCATATCCGATTTCACATCATTCTTTACCAGTTCAATTTTGACTGCGCGGCCGGAATGCGCGGCCAGACGGTTTTCGTCGATTCGCAAGTGTTGTTATGCTTATGTTCGTAAAGTATATTAACGTCCAAACTAGAGAATTTCATGCCAAATTGTATGAAAGGGTAGGATACCATTTAAGAAATCTTTAGAGTAAAAGGGTAAGTAATTTCTTTACGGAAAGAGGCCTCAAAAATTATATGACAAATGTTTCGAGAGTAAAATCCGCCATTTTGAAGGATAATGTTATGATAGTGTTACCGAGTCTATTGCTCCCAGTTCGTTTGGAGTGGCCATAGAGTTCTGATAAGAACTGTTTGGCTGGTTTTGCAAGACCGGTTTCGGAAACTTATTCATTACGTAGAACATCATAATAAGCCACAGATTAAAACAACATTGTCTTCACTCGCATGTGTTTTTACATAAATGTTTCCTTAGTTTGTTTTACATAAGTTCTTAATCTTTATATTAAAGTTTGCATGCATTGTACATGCACGACAACCTGTGTTTAACCTAACTTCCTAGCCTAGCTAAATAATATTGTAAGGTGCCAAGAATTTAGGAAATAACCTACATTTGTAAACTTCTATGAAACTAGAAAAACACTTCATTTTAAACAGTTTTATGATAGAAAAAGACTATCTGCTACGAACTGGCCCGTTTAAATGCCTGCATGCCCTCAAGAGCTGTTCGGCTCTCCATTCCGTTAAGTTTTCGTTGATGTAAATCTTGCCCGGTCCTAGATCTTGCGAGAAAACATTTTAAGACGCAGTCTGGCTTTGTATAACCGACTCTTTGCGTTGTGTCTTGTAAAGCGGACGATGATGGGTCGGGGTTGGTTCTTGGATTTTACGTTCATCCTATGAACTACGTCGATGTCGCCACGCGTCAAATTGACATCCAAAAGCTTTCCTAGTTCAATAACGTTCTCCGCATTATCTTCATATTCTCTTTCAGAAATCCCGTGTATTACCAGATTAACTTTCTAGTGTATTGTTCTAAATTGTCATGACTTACTTCAGCTTCGTCGAGTCTTTGCTCCATATCTTTCAACTTTGTTCTGGATTTCAACTTGTCGTCCTCAAGGGATTTTACTTTCGACGTTAGGATTTTGTTTTCACCAACTAAGGTATCTACTTGAGCCTTCACAGAAGCTAAGTTATCCTGTAGTTCTTTGTAGTTTACCTTTAACGAATTTACCTCAAGTACCAGCTTCTCTGTGTTCGTTTTGATTTCAGTAAGTACTTTCCAAACATCAGCC
>NC_090869.1:44259215-44261715 GCF_036669935.1 Montipora foliosa
TGATCGAGGTTCCGAACTTAAGTAAAATGTTTGACCTGTATTAGGAGCTGTCTGAATTTTTTGCCTAGTACCCCTGAGTCAAAATGCATCTCTTAGATAATTCACTGAATTGAAAATAACACCATCATCTTTAATGCACTTCAGTGCAAGAAAATGAAAATCAGTGGCCTGAATATGGCCTCTATATTTTCCGCAATTTAAGCATTAAGGTAAATGCATGTGTAGAAAGGTAACACTGCGAAGGTTTAGCTGCCACCTGATGGTTCAAATGTTCCGCAGTAAAGTGTGCAGCGACAAGTGAGTCCTACATTGCCCACAACAAGTCCTTGTTTTTTTTTTTTTCATTTTTACTCGGTTCCTAAAATCAGAACAGCTGATGCATGTTTCGATTGATGCTTTTTAAAACGTATTCTACAGATGATTCGAAACTACAATAAGGGCCAAAAGTGTTGAGACACTTTCCCTTTTAAGGAATCTCGGACAAATCCCTCCCCCCCCCCAAACAATGTTGTTTTCTTATCGCCAACTCTTCCTTTTTCCGTTACCAACATTGAAGGGGGGAGGCGGGGGAAGAAGGGGGAGTGGAAGTGGAAAATGTAACGTTAAGGTGATTTTTCCCTCATTGTTGTCTTCCCAGTTCAGTGTCTCAACTACTTTTGTCGCTTATTGTAGGCTGAGGGAACGTCCATCTTCTTGGTTCAGTGCGGGACATGTATTATGATAGGAATGATTGGATTATGGCCACTGGCTGTTGAAATAGGTATCACTTATGGTATATTTCATGCTCACTGACCACAGAGTTTTTGATGTAGTCTCTTACCTCTTCCTGCTGTTGTGTAACTTTGTGTAAGAGGGTGGTATGATCATGGCAACTAAACGTGAACAATTCTACCCTTTATGTAAACGGTATATGGTAACCCATCGATGCGAGAAATCTTGGTTTTATAGCCATGACGTCATCAACCGTCCGTACATACTTACGTACGCACGTACGTTCACCCCTCCATATACGCCAATGTGACCAGTATCATGCTAGTTTACAGCATACATCTTTGGAATTGGACATCCATGTTTTGATCAATTGACACCTGTCAAAACAAGGTAACCGTTGACCAATATCACGTGACCATATCGTGGGCTCAAGCTTGGAGCTCACTGAACTCAGTTTTTTTTTTCAAGTTTACAGGTGACCAGGTACTGGTTTTCGATTGGATTGCAGGCTCAACCCAGGTTAACTCACCTAAACATGAGGAAAAGCCTTTAATAACAATGACCACCACCAGGTTTTCTGAGCCCGCGAGACTGAGCACCCCCAGCAAAACCGTTGTTTGAACAAAAACCGCTGGTCATTTCTGTCTAAGGTCTTCCAAACATAAGCGAGGCTTCATTTTGCGCGCGCTTTCTGTGCCTCGACGCGGCTACACGGCGATACTACATCAACTATAGTTCTTACACAGTCAACGCTTTTCGTGTTCAGGTGGAAAACGGTTTGGAGGATGTTTTCTTTCTGCATTTTCGCTGGTTTCAATCCAGTTGACATATCATGATATCTGTGGTCCACACTGGTGGCTACGCAGTTATTCAAGTCAAGCATCGGAGGGATATAAACTTAAAGCTGAGTGTTTATTTTTAATTTCTTTAGAGCTGCTTTTTTCTCTGTATTGCAATTTTTGGCACATCTTTAGAAGCACTGATAAGGTTACATGATTCCTGGAGGACCTATGTCGAGAACAGAAACGAAAGGAGTGCGAAAGAGAACGACAACGACCAAACAGAATACCAGTAATAGTTCATACTTAGTGGAAGAAGTTACTCCACAAATTCTTTCCTTGGGCACTAAACCGTTTTTTACTTTTACGAATGCGTTATTTAAAGTGGATGCTTATTTTTAAAAGGTGGTTTAATCGGTTCTTCCTTTGTTCAGGTGGAATTAAATAACAATTATCTGTTCTCTTTTGGACATAGAGAAAGAGTTGATTTGTTTGTTTGTTTGTTTCGCTCTAAAATGCAACCGAACAAGTGCTTTATAATCGGTTTGCCCAACTGGTTTTCGTTGTGCCTCGACAGTTACAAGAAAATTTTGCTCTTATGTTATAAACATGTAATCGCAATGAGTTCTCGTAAAAATAGGGGGAAATCTCACTAACTTGTGTTTTCAGAAGTTTGTTTGAAGCACCTAAACGTTATTTAAGTGTTGGAGCAGATCGTGTTTGAAGTTCGTCCTTTCATGGTTGCATTGCCGTATTTTGCCGATTTTTGTTCCAAGCCAAGCTGGCGTGTTTAGATGAAATACATCAAAATATGAATGATCTCGTTTTCAGAGATAAAGTGGAATAAAGTACATCAGTAAAACTCTCCTTCTTTTTATTCCTTCTAATTTTAGCGTGATTCCTATTCGCTGTCTATTGACAGTTGACTCTGAAATGGCTTTTTTACTTTTCCATTCGCTCGGTGAGGGTGTGCTTGTTTTCTTTTAAAGCTCATGGGGTTCAAGAAAAAT
>NC_090869.1:44284215-44304215 GCF_036669935.1 Montipora foliosa
TCTGCTGAAAAATGGGTAAAATTGCAGGAAAAGTGCCGAGATTGCAGGAAAAAGTGTTCGATCCGAATTTCAGACACAAGTTCGACCGACTTTTTTTAAGTCCATATAGACAGAAAAAAAACCCCTCTAAAAAGAAAGAACAAAGCGCCACAGTCCCAAAGGACGTCTATTGTTATCGCCATTGTTTTCTTGAAACAAAGGAGTGTATGCATAATGAAGTAGGGACCTGTGCGGAAATTGCAGAATCCCCGGCCGACCAATAACCTACTTAAAAAAGCTGCCAACGCGGTCCGCAGTCCCGAAGTCGATGAATGAAAAGAGAAGTGTAAGGGCAAGCTGTGAAATGAACCGCACCCGCGGTCCGCAGTCCCGTAGTCGTTGAATGAAAACTGGTGGTCAACTAGAAAGCCTTCGCTACTTTGACCACCATACACATTTTATAACCTGTACTGTAATTATTTTATCTTGTAACCATGAGTTGTGACTATATTTTTCTTTCTATGCTAATTTTTATGCAAATAGTGTGAAATAAATAAATGAAACTTGTTAAAGGGCAAGCAGTAAAATGAACTGCCACCGCGGTCCGCAGTCCCGTAGTCGTTGAATGAAAACTGGTGGTCAACTAGAAAGCCTTCGCTACTTTGACCACCATACACATTTTATAACCTGTACTGTCATTATTTTATCTTGTAACCATGTGTTGTGACTTTTTTTTTCTTTCTATGTTAATTTTATGTAAATAGTGTGAAATAAATAAATGAACCATGTTAAAGGGCAAGCAGTAAAATGAACTGCCGCAGTCCCGTAGTCGTTGAATGAAAACTGTTGAAGGGCAAGCACTAAAATGAACTGCCACCGCGGTCCGCAGTCCCGTAGTCGACTCAGCCTCGTCCCCAGGGTCTCTCTTCTTCCCTTAGATAAGAGATAAGATAAGATTTTTTTATTCTTGGTTTTCACCCACGTGACCTTAGTCCTTGACAACCGTCGTTAACCGCCATTGTGGAGCCCCTCGAATCGTAAACAGAGACGCGTAGAGAGAGATATGAGTGAGTTGTAGTGCGATGGTTCTCTGTATAATACCTGGCTGTGGAGTAAAATCTGGAAACAAGGAAGGTATTAGTCTATTCCGTATACCTATCGTTGTTGATAAGAACGGTGAAAGTTATAAACAGCTGACAGAAGATCGCCGAAACGCGTGGATTTCACAGATAAGCCGAGACGACACGAAATCGAAAGACTTTGTTTCTGGGAAGCCTGCCTTACTCTGGGACAGATACAACGAACAAAGGACAATTTAAAAGCTTTCGCAGCGATTGATTCACGGTTTAATGTTAGATTTTAACTTTAAGTGTGGGGTTGGACTTCTTTTGCTGAAATTGTCTTTACAGGTTTAGCAATTAAAGCTTTTGCGGTGATTGCCAGTAACGGCTTTTGCTGTGAACAGTTGTGTTTTATCCTGTAAAGCTTTCGCAGCGATTTAGCACGCGTTGGTTCAGGGTTTTAGGGTAAAAGGCGAGCGAGTCAGAATTTGTCGAAAGTTGGCTTTTTTTCGATAAAGCGTTTCTCGGCCGGGTTTCCACCGATGTCTTCCCAATTCACACCACCGAAGCGCTTGAACCCCTCGAACAAGTGTGCTCAATTTCGACCGATTAAACCACAACGTCGCGGAGAAATTCATCTTCGAACATTCATCTCATTAAATATGCCCGATGCAAATGAGGTGCTCCGGTTTTGAATATTTAATGAGGTGAATTTAACCTGAGTATCAGGCGTTTGTGATACTCAGGTTAGCAAATGTCTAACTCGGAGGCGTTTTATTCGATTTCGCTGAAATTCGACAGGCGAATGCGAGGGATGGAGCGCCCAAATTGACTGAGTTTGAAGGAAATCGGACGAATTTCGAAGGAAAAAAGCTTCTCACCTTCTCAAGGTGAAGGACTGAGACTCTAATCGACCAAGTACTTTGACAGAAGAAGAGGGAAATCATCGAAACAAAGGGAATGAGGAGGCCTTTTCTTCTCATCTGGCGGCCATAGCAGTTAGCGAAGGTATTAAAAGAAATCCAACTGGAAACTGATACAGATAAGGTCGACGCCGAGTGTCAAACTTCCGAGTCACCTTGGCCACAAACAACAACAATCTTGCCCGCGATTTCCTTCCCTTGCTTAAACGGACGCAACGAAACCAGAAATCATCTGGTTGTACGCTTTCAAAATTTTGAAGGCCTTAAACTGCTTGTTTGTATAGTAGCTTGTCTCTAAAACTAACTAGGAAAGCAAGTCTGAGACTTCTAGAGGAGCCAAACTGATCGCTCCGAATGGCCGCTGGGTCTACGCAAACGACAAAAAATCTTCTTCAAATAGCGCTCTCGAACGTGGCTTTCGAGGTTTTTTTGCGTAGGATGAAAGTACTGGTACCTCGTCGAGTGATTTTGGGTCGCTTTCTTGGGAAATATCCATTGGAAAGGTGAATTATTTGAAGACTTCGAACGTGAGCGCTCAAAATGTCATACATTTCCCTATAATCAGGGGCACCAGAATGGCGGAAACCTAATTTGCATAAGGTTATGACGTCAGCTGAAAACCGAGAATACACGGTGTTTCCATTAGTTGATTTATTTCATTATGTATAGTAGTATATCTATCTACCTAACTACAATAAAATTTAATAACAACAATTCAAATAAAAGAAATAAATAAAAATTCTGCTTTTCGTGGAGCTCGTGTCTAAAATTTACTTAAAATTAAAATATTACTTTAAACTGTGGCGACTTAGCTTAGATTTGAAATCGGTCAGTGAAGACGCTTGTCTTAGGTCTACAGGTAAGCTGTTCCACAACTGAGCTCCACTGTACAAAAAACTTCTCTTGAGATAATCAGTTCGGGGTTGTGGAAGAACTAATTTATTTTCGGTATTCCTTAAACGATAAGCACTTACGTTGTCACGATATACAAATCTTGATCTCAGATGATCAGGTGTCAAACCATGTAATGTTTTATACATTATGATAGACTTCTGTTCCAATCTTTGATAGTAGAGTCTTCGCCACCCTAGTGCCCGGAACAAATCATCCAAATTACTATCATAGCTGGCAGACATTAGGATGCGAGCTGCCCGATTTTGAAGCCTTTGCAGTTTTTCAGAAAGGCCTTTGTTACAGTTTCCCCACACTACACTGCAATAATCAAAATGTGGTTGAATAAGGCTATTATAAACTTTAATCAGAACATTAAATGGAGTGAGATGCCGAATTCGTTTAATTGCACCAATGGCACAAGCTATCTTCTTAGAGATATTTTCAATATGACACTCCCAGTTTATATTTTGATCGACATAAACTCCAAGGGATTTAGCGGAGGTTACTTGTTCTATTGCGTTTTCGTTTATAGTAAGAGAGGGACTTTCCGTAAATTGTGATAACTTCTGCCTTGATGCAATAAGAATAAACTCAGTTTTTGTCATATTTAGAGTGAGCTTGTTAGCAGAGAGCCATTCGTACACATTATATACTCAGGTCGTGATTAAGGCAATAATTTATATGCTTACTCAGTACTGGCAAGCGTCAGGCTGGTATCATCTGCGTACATTCTGGGTTCCGAATATGTGAGACAATGTGGTAAGTCATTAATATATACCAAAAACAGAAGAGGTCCCAAAATTGTTCACTGGGGAACACCACATCTTAGACAATTCGGAGTTGACTTACAAGAATTTAGATGACAAATCTGTGTTCGATTATCTAAATAAGAAGCAAACCATTGATGGCTGGTCCAGCAAATCCCATAGTATTGCAATTTTCGTAACAAAATATCGTGATCTACTGTATCAAATGCCTTTTTGAGGTCTAAAAAGAAGACTACGGCATTAACAAGACCACGGTCTATATCCATTGCCCAGCTATCTGTAGCTTCGATAAGTGCTGTGAGCGTGGAGTGCAAAGACCGAAAACTAGATTGATGGCACGAGAGAAAGTTGTTTTTAGTTAAATAAAGATAAAGCTGATCGTAAATTATCCGTTCAAAGACTTTGGCCACAACTGGAATTACTGATATTGGTCGATAATTCTTCGGATCAGAGCGCTTCCCAGAATTTTTATACAATGGAGTGACTCTGCGGCAGATTTCCACTCATCGGGAAAGATGCCAGTCATTAGGGATTGATTAAATGTATGAGTAAGAGATTCTGCTAGTACATCGGGACATTCCCTTAGACGTTTCGCTGAAATATTATCTAATCCAGTTGCCTTTGACTTGCAAAGCTTTGATAGTAGTGCAAAAACATGTGTTGGTGTTGTATTTTCAAAAACAAAATGTTATAACATTTTTATAACCTGTACTGTACTCTTCCACATATGAAATCCCAAGGTTGGGCTAAAATGTCCGCTTAAAAAGAAATTACGCTATTAAAATGTTTAAACTGTCTATATGTTATCAAGTTAAATCCTTTGGAGAAAAGGGGAATTGAAATTTTTCGATATGCATAAACTAAACTATGGTCACTTACGGCGATATGAGACACCCCCGAAAAATACACATTCTCTGGCCGATTTTTGAAAATAAGATCAATTAAAGTACTTGTAGTAGGTGTAATTCGGGTTGGTTCGTTAATGAGTTGTTCCAATCCATAAATGTCTGTTATGTTTACAAGAGCTTTCACATTAACATTGCCTTTGGATTGCAAGCCACAATTTAGATCCCCCATGAGAAAATATTCTCCGTTTTCAGAATCTAATTTGCCTAATAATGTGTTGGCATGCGTGAAAAGTTCATGGGGTGAATTTGGAGGTCTGTACCATGAAGTAATAACAAAGGGTTTTGAGTTGTGTTTACGAATTTCAATTGACACCATCTCCAGGAGCCGACTGTCCAAATCTGAGCGGACAGAATAGTTTATGTTTGAACGAATGTAAAAACATACGCCACCACCAAACCTGCCATTTGTTGACCTGTCACGGCGAATTATATCATATCCCTGGATTTTAACCTCCTGATCGGAAATACTTTCATTTAGCCTGGTTTCATTTATGGCTAGACCGTCAATGTTTTGATCATTTAGAAAAGCACGAAGTTCATCAATATGTTTCAAAAGACTTGTAATATTCAAACTAGCCATTTTAAATCCGCGACACTTTGGCATTAGAGTTGACCTGATCCGGGCACTAGAGGTGGCAGCAAGGTTAGGTGTCGCCACAGTTGTCAAGTAAGAATCGTATCAATGAACTATATTATTTACAAAATTACTTGCTAAAATAGCAATACCTTTCTTGTTAAGATGGAGTTTGTAATTGTTCAGACATGTTTCGTCGATGTTCAAGCCCAAGCCATTCTGATTACAAAATGTTTTTAAAACTTTGTTGCAGTCCTTTACTTTCCTCTTGAGCAATTCTTCATCTGATCTTTGTGTAATTGCAGAAATGGTTACACTAGTGTTAGGAGAGTTTGTAGCAATCATATTCCCCAGGTTGACGATTTTCTCCGCCACATTCCGAGCAGAGGATGAATTTTTCAGATCATTTGTTCCAACATGGAGGATTATCGCCTTCGGTTTTGTAGCCAAGCTTGGTTGTAGATAATGCTCCATGGGGGAAACTTCTCACAGTTACGCGCCAACAATCGAATCTCCAACAATGATTGTACCTTCATTAGGTCTTTGCTCCTCTTGGCCGTTCTCACTAGTATCGTTGCTTTCCGTTTGTAGTTGCTGGTTCTGGGAACTGGCTTTGCCTTTCTTTTTCTTCTTCCCTCGTCTAGGATTGTTAGACTTGTTTGACGAAACAGGTTGCCAGTCATCAGAAGCAGGTTGTAGATCGTGTAGATCGTGTGAACCTACCGATTGATCCGAGGAAAGAATATTAATAGATTCCATCAGACTTGCCTTTTGTTGTTGAAGTTCTTGGATCTTTACTTTGTACTCGGCGCATTTCAATTTGTATTCATCAATTTCACGTTGCAACGCATCCACTTGGGACAGATTCGTGGGAAATTCAAATTTTCGTTTAATGGCGTCTATAGCTTTCCAAAGTTTGTCAATGTCGTTTTTAAAGGTTTGAGGGTCATTCTGGTCAGTTATCAAAGTGTTGTTCGCTGTAGACATATCTTCTTCGTTGAACATAGCGGAGTCGATGCTGTACTCAGCAGTATCTTCGGCCGAATCCGCAACAAGCAAATTATTTCCAATCAGTTCATTAAGAATGTCTCTAACATCTTCAGCCGCTTTCCCTAGCTTGCACTTGGAGCGTCTTCGTGTTTCGGTAGAAATTAAGTGTTACATTCGGTAGCTTTAGAATAGCACTAGAGTTGTTGTATGACTTCTTTATCTTGAAGCCATTATCGCCATCATCGATTAGCCGCGAAAGTTTTGTATCGACAAAACTTTCAAGCTCTTCAAGGGTTCCATTCCAGCTAAACCTTTTCTTATCAGCGTTGTATGATAAATAATGTTTGAATTCAGATGAATTTTCTTCGTAGTGCAAATTAGAGGACGAGTTAGAAACGTTTGAGGCGGAGCTCGTGTCAGTGTATCCGGTCGTTTCGCCAACGTCCTAAGTCGCTTGGCCAACGTCCTACTGGTCAATAGGCCATTTCCGAGTTCACGTATGTCTCCTCTTCAAAGCGTTAGATCTACTTTACATATGAATGAAAACTTATTTTCATAACAAAAACTTTGCACTTAGACTCGCTTGAAGAGGACGCAGGCATGAACTCGGAAATGGCCTATTCGCCAACGTCTAAATAAAACTTTACACTGGTGTGTGTTGTCATTTATTTCATTCTCTCGCCTGGAATTATTTTCCTGCGCGTGCGACGGCAGTTCTCTACGAGTAAAAAAAAGTTTTCAGCGCGTGTGTGCAATATTAACCAGTCTTTTCCTGTGTTGTCATTTATTTCATTCCCTCGCCTGGAATTATTTTCCTGTGCGTGCGACGGCAGTTCTCTACTAGTAAAAAAAATTGTTTAGCGCGTGTGTGCAATATTAACCAGTCTTCCCCAGTCACAAGTCAAACTACAATTGACACTAATTAGCGTCGCATTTTAATTAGCGTCGCCTATGTGAGCTTATTCGAATATGGATGTTTCCGGTTAACCAATCAGCCTGTGAATTTTATCGCACTTACCTTTCTGATCCGATGCCATAAGTATAAAAGGCCCAAAAAGATACTGGACCTTCATTCGAGCTTTAGAGCAACTGAATACAATTCCAGCTTTACATCATGAACATCTGCAACGTGTGTAACTTCGCCGTTCGCCCGCGCCAGGAAGGCCTTCAATGTGACGGCTGCTACCTTTGGCAACATCTTACCTGCGATACTGGAATATCTCGAGCCCAGTACCGCGCCGCTGTACGGTCTGGAGAGGAAATCGACTGGAGTTGCCAACGATATTTGTTGATATGTTTTCAATTTGCATCGGTTTTCATCGAGAGCATTAAAGTTTATTAGGCAGTAGGTATCTGACGTTGGCGAATTGACCAGTGGGACGTTGGCCAAGCGACTAAGGACGTTGGCGAATCGACCTGAGACGTTGGCGAATGAGTCGTTGGCGAAACGACCGCAATTCGTCCATCCGCCACGCTTGCTTGTTATGGGTATGCTTCCTTCATTGAAGCGAGCGCTTAGGCTTAATCAGTAAACGAGTGCTTTCTTCTTCAGGCGATCGCGCTTAGGCTTAATCAGTAAACAAGTGCTTTCTTCTTCACACGATCTCATGAAAAATTTAGTTAACCGAACCGCAACGTGAAAGCTAAAATTTTGCGAGAGTGCTTAGGCCTAATCACTGAAACGGGCACTTAGGCTTAATCAGTAAACGAGTGCTTTCTTCTTCACACGATCTCATGAAAAGTGTAGTTAACCGAACCGCAAAATGAAAGCTACAATTTTACGAGAATGCTTAGGCCTAATCACTGAAGCGAGCGCTTAGGCTTAATCAGTAAACGAGTGCTTTCTTCTTCACACGATTTCATGAAAAGAGTAGTTAACCGGACCGCAACGTGAAAGCTAAAATTTTGCGAGACTGCTTTGGCCTAATCACTGAAACGGGCACTTCAGCTTAATCAGTGCTTTCTTCTTCACACGATCTCATGAAAAGTGTAGTTAACCGAACCGCAAAATCAAAGCTAAAACTTTAGGAGAATGCTTAGACCTAACCACTGAATCGAGCGCTTAGGCTTAATCAGTAAATGAGTGCTTTCTTCTTCACACGATCTCGTGAAAAGTGTAGTTGAAGGAACAGCAAAATGAAATTCAAGAAGTGGAGCGCTTGCAGAATGCCCGGTTTAGGAACAGAGTTGTTTATATGAATATCGTTTTCTGTCCCATGCCATTGCGGACAAGCAGCATTGTTAACCACGACTGCGGGACTGCAATCTCGTACCCAGAGTCATCGGGCTTCTTGGCCAGCGGGTGAGCGTCCGGAGAGACTCTGGGATAATCGACTTGAACTATATTTTTGATTGGCCGCTTGCGTAACAATGACAGTCCGACAGGAAGTCGGTAAGTAATGCGGAAGCCCCAGAATTTGGAGGGAGATTCAAAATCTAAAACTAGTATCAGTGCTGTTTGTTTTTTTCTACCTCAGAAATATAAAAATCACAAAAATAATAAAACGACGAGGTTTGAATTATGTCTTATACCGCACGGGAATTTTCCCACGCTGCTAAAAAGTGATTACTATTGCTATTGCAAAAGTACCGTGGGAAAACATTACATCAGTCTGTTTGAGGAGAAATCCGTGGAATAAGGTCTCGTCGAAGCCATTCAGAATTACGGAAACATCAAATTGTAGAAGAAGAGGACATTTGTGTCGTTTCCACAAAAAATATGTCGATCGTGTTGCTTGCACGATGGCATTCTGAACGATGGAATGTACGCTGAAACACTAAAAATACACTTAACGAAAGCGTCAGAGGTTTCATCTTCACTTGCTCTTACAGCAAGCCAATGATCATTTCTCCAGTTTCTTTGTGTGTAAGGCAAAAATTCTTGTTTCTCGAACACTTTCAACCCGCCATTTCTACTGTTTACGGTTTTCCCTTTTCTGTTTCCGGTTAAACTCAAGCATACGTAATAAGACCGGAACCGACGTTTTCTGGGAAAATGGAGTCGATTATCCCAGAGTCTCTCCGGGCGCTCACCCGCTGGCCAAAAAGCCCGAGGACTCTGGGTACGAGATTGGCGGCACTGCGGTGGCAGTTTCCTAAGTAAGGCATTCACTTGACACGGAAGCAGCATTGTTAAACACGACTGCGGGACCGCGGTGGCAGCTTGTTTAAGTAGGACATTTGGTGGGTTGAGTATTCTGCAATCTAGCCTTTTCTGACATGCAAAACTATGGCTACCTGTTTATTATTTGCAAGAAAGAACACTTGAAATACAAAATGGCTAAAAATTATCCTCATTATGAAAACAACTCGCATATCAAATATCAACGCATGTATGTAAATTAGTTAAGTTCGAATTGTATTGCACAAAGCGATTCGAACGCGATCAATCCACAAAGACAGAATATGCAGTGTCCCAAGAGCATTTGAAAACAATGATTTATGCAAAATTTGGGGGGCAAACGATGTGTATTATGGGGAATGCGAAAACTCGTGCTTGCAAACAAGGAAACACACTTTTTCAAAAACCATACCCAACTACCAGATGAGGAATAAATAGTATCCCATAATGAATAGCGATTCCTTTTATCTTATCAACTGAAATCGTGATCCACAATTAAGTGCTGGAGATACAATGTTGTGTTTACAAACAGACCTTGGTGCCAAGGCTTCGGCTCTTAAGCATATGTGTTATACCTTCATTGCGTGTCGGAAGAAAAAGTTGGTGTCAAGTTGAATGATTTTACTTGTGCTGCATTGACGTTTAGGGAAGCTCATGTGCTACATCGAGTGCTTGAGCGAACGGCGCCGATGTGTAATACCCGATTTTGTTGAGAGTCGATCAGTGGATGTGTACGTCTTCCTTGCAGGTTCGCATTAATTATTCTTTCGTTCAACATAGGTAATCAAAGAAGGGTCATTTAAATCTGAAATCCGCGTTTGTGCGATCGCTTTCAAATTCAATGATAAAATCACAAGTGCCACTTGCGGGCTGATTAAACTGGTGTATTTTGATATAATCTTCGACTCCGAAAGTATGAGAAAATGTGGGTTCTTCTGGGTACTTCTCCGCCAAAATTTCTTTTCACCATCGATCTGCGTGAGTGAAGTCCATAATTGGAAAAAGCTCTAATCCACAACTGTATAAATAACTTTCTTCGGGTCAGTAATCACATTGTGAGACAACCACAATTTGAATTATCAAAAATGAGTAGTCTTCCTTGAGTCTTGATGAATACATATCAGAAATTAAATACGAAGTGATGACGTATTGACAGGCACAAATCACTCACCATTACAATCGACAAAACCTACGTAATAATCACGAAGAAGATCGTGTATTTCAAGTCAACCGAGCGCTCCATTTTCTATGCCGAAGAGACATCTGGGATACTATTCAGTCTTCCTCTGCGCAACTACGTGTCCCGCCAGTGTTCAGGATCAAACCCTTTACTGAACAACCCCAATCGACCTTTACATTGAATATTACATTGAACATCGATGGACTGAACCACGGTGCGGGCTAGGGGAAAGAGTTAAGGTAAGCCATTTATTAACATCACACCGGACCGTTTGTTGACACATCAGTTCGTGTTTGGAAGATGAAAAGATTTTCATTTCCATAAAACGGTTTCAGTTAGTCTTTTCCGTTTTAACGGTAATGAACAGACAATTTTCTATCTTCCTATTTCGTTTATTGCTTGAGTGAACCATTTAACAAAAGGTAACAAGACCACTTGTATTTAGGCTGCATCATTTCTAACTCGTTTAGTCTCTTCTGCACTCTGCGCCAATGAACCAGTTGACGTTGCTCTATTCCTTTTGACATCCTTCGTATTTTTGGCGGTGACGGCCGCCCATAAGTTATTCTTATTGCTGGTATCGAAAAATGCCAAACGTATTATCGTGTTGTTGAGTTGTTATGACACATTTTTGCAAAACCTCGTAGTAAAATGACGAGGGTATCACGTTTTTCCCTCTGTTTGCGTGCGGTCTGTGAGAAAATCTCGTACTCATAGTCGTTCTCGTCCTATTATCTGAAGCTCTCTAACAGGCCATTTCCGAGTTCATATCCGCCTCCTCTTCAAAGCGAGTCTAAGTGCAAAGTTTTTGTGATGGTAATTAGTTCTACTTTACATATGAATGAAAACTAATTTTCATAAGAAAAACTTCGCACTCAGACTTTCCTTGAAAAGGAGGCAGACATGAACCCGGAAATGGCCCATTTCCCGTGGGTAGCCCGCCCCGAGGGTTAAAGTGCCCCTAACTCCAAAGTATTTTTTCGCTAAAATGAGTCTTTGCACCTGTTCGAAATGCATTGCGGCCTTTTTTCCCTTTTCTAACAAATCCTGCCACAAGTACAAATAGTTTACCTTGATTGGAAGGTTTGAGTGATTCATTTATTTGTTATCAGCTACCTCACAAAACGACAAGAAGATTTATTCCCCCATTAATACATGTTTTAGATTACAAGGCCATACAAACCCAGGGAAAGCACATAAAAGAAAAAAAAAGAAGAAATAAGAAAAAAAATCCTTGAACATTGAACAGTACTTGTGTCGAGGTTTTGCTTGCGACCTTGAGAAAATGCTGTCGTGCCCCATGGATTGTGTTGTATTCTGTGTTTAACGATAACTCACAACCGCATTTAAGACTCCTTTAAGCTCAAGACCTTCCTAATAACATTCTCCCGCTCTCCTAATATCCCGTATGTCCATCACGTGACCTACACTACATCCCTCCTTTTCTTTACAGAATATAAAGGATATTCCTTAGTGGTCAAACACAATCCAAGCGCTGAGTTCGAATCAATAATTCGCAGTCTGTCTCAACCAAAAAAAAACATTGTCCTTGAGGTTCAAGACATTTATACTACTTTTTTTTTTTCCTTTGCAACAACAACATTGTTCAATCTTAAAGAGCAGATAATAATCACTGTTCACTGTTGATCCCATTCCCCGTAGCTATCCGGAGGGTGTCTGTTTCGTTGCGGTCTTCCTTCCATGTCATGATGATCCACCGGTGGCTCTTCTTCATGATCACTACTTTTATCAGGTTGCTCTTCTCTTGTGTTAAATTTCTTGACTTCTGTCACGTTCCTATGGCATTGACCTTTCTGACTCTTTTGCGGGGACTGAATCACCACACTATTACCCTTTCTCTCTACGATTTCATAAGGCTCAGGCTGAAAATTGGTTGACAGCTTGTTCGACTTTTTCTGCTTTAGAAGCACCTGGTCTCCCACTTGGAGATCGCAAGGTTGAGCGCCTCTACTTGTGTCTGCATAAATCTTCGCCTTAGTCTTCTTTTCCCAGTCACGGTCTCGTAGTTCCTCATCATTTACTGCTCTCTCGCATAACTCTGGCAGCTTTGTGCGTATTCTTCGGCCAAACAATGACTCTGCCGGGCAGACTCCGGTAATACTGTGTGGCGTTGTTCTATAGGTTGCGAGGTAGTGAACGAGCTCTATCCTCCAATCTTTACCTTCCGCTTGTGCGATCCTCATACTCTTGAGCAAACTCCGGTTTTGTCGCTCTACCTCGCCATTGGCTTGGGCCCATAATGGAGTAACCTTACGGTGTAGAATGCCATTATCCACAAGGTACTTCTCAAATTCTTCGGATCGGAACTGCGGTCCGTTATCACTCGTTATGCTCACAGGTAGACCATGGACAGCAAATATTCTGTCAAGACGCAAGATGATCTGGGACGCGACGATTGATGTCAAGATTTCTACTTCATAGTATCTGGTGCAATAGTCAACAACCACCAACAGGTACTCCCCATGTGGCATCGGCCCCAAAAGGTCTAAAGACAAGTCCTGCCATTTGCCTTGCGGTAGTTCAGTGGGTATCAAAGGCTCTGGTGGCGTAGGTTGTCCGACTAATTGACATCCATGGCAGGACCGCACATAGCGTTCTGCATCTTTGTCTATCTCAGGCCACCAAACTTTTGTTCGCAGCCTTAATTTCGTGGCAACTATCCCCACGTGACCCTCGTGTGCAATAGACAGTACCCGCTGTCTTAAACTACGGGGGATAACGATGCGGGTCCCCCGCAGAACTACTTTGCCCTTGGTACATAGTTCTCCTCTTACTGGAAAATATTGAACTGTTTCTTTGTTGTTCCAGTCACCAACACAGATGCACTGTCTGATCGTGATGTGAATGCTCTTCCACCTCCCGTGTCGTCATGGCTTTTGGAGTCGCTGTTTGGGCTACGAATCGCACATACTCCTCCGCAACTTTCTCTATCCTCCGCCCTTGCTGGTGGTCCCGACAAATCAATCTGGATAAGGCATCTGCTATGTTTTCACTGCCTGGCTTGTATTTGACTGTGTAATCAAATTCTTGCATGCGCAATACCCAACGTTCAATGCGCGCTGGGGGATTTGACTTCTTGGAATACAGAACTTCCAACGGCTTGTGATCTGTTATAAGGAGAAACTTGGTTCCATATAAATAAGTATGAAAGCGCTCGCATGCCCATACGATGGCTAGCGCCTCTCGCTCAGTTTGGCTGTATCTGCGTTCAACGTCAGTAAGGCTGCGACTAGCATACATAATCACTCTGAATTCACCTCCTTGTCTCTGGGCAAGCACAGCACCCAACCCCACTGGGCTTGCATCAGTAATAAATAACATGTGTCACAGCTTCTTTGTCATAGTATCCTAGAACTTCTGCTCGGGATAACTCTTCTTTCATCTTCTGAAAGGCTGCAGCTTGGGAGGGTCCCCATTTAAACTCAGCACCCTTTTTCATCAACCTTCGAAGCGGTTCTGAAAGAGTTGCGAGATCTGGAATAAATCTTCCACTGTAATTCACCAGACCGAGGAATGACCTGACTTCAGAAACAGATTCGGGTTCTCTTGCATCTACCACCGCTTTCACCTTGTCTGCCGCCACTCCTACCCCACGACTGGAAAGCACATGGCCCATGAATGTCAATTCGTTCATGGAAAATTGGCACTTCTCCAGGTTAAGGGTAAGGCCCCGTTCACGTAGGCGCATCATCACTTTTCGCAGTCGCTCGTCATGTTGTTCCTGAGTCGCACCGTGCACTATGATGTCATCCGAGATGTTATGTACTCCCTCAATGTCTTGCAACGTCTGCTGGATGACCTGTTGATACTTTTCTGGGGCTGATGATATTCCAAACATTAGTCTCTTATACCTATACAGGCCTTTGTGTGTAATGAATGTTGTAATTTCACGAGACTCTTCTGACAATGCAATTTGGTGGTACCCCCACCTTAAGTCCAACTTGCTGAACACTTTACTGCGGTTCATGTCTTGAAGCACTTCGTCGATGGTAGGGATAGGGTACCTTTCACGCTCAACTGCACAGTTCGCTTGCCTCATATCCACGCAAAGTCTCACCTCCCCGTTGGGTTTTGGAACAACCACGACAGGACTGAACCATGAAAACGGGCTGTTAACTTTCTCAATAATATCCATGCTTTCCAGCTGATCCAATTTCTTCTCAATCTTGTCTCTTAGACTGAATGGTGGCCTGCGCAGGGGCTGTACCACAGGAGTGGCATCATCTTTAACGTGCAACTTTAACTGGTACCCTTTTAGCTTCCCCACACCTTGAAAACATTCTTTAAATTCTTCCACAATGTCACTGCTTATCATGTTTATGGGAGTTCCTATTCGGAGAACCCCGAGCTCAGTTGCTGTCTTTCGGCCCAACAATGGCTGTCCTTTCCCTTCAATCACTACAAATTCAGCTTCACAGGCACTTTTGCACAGGACTACTGTTGTCTCAAAACAACCGATAACTTTCAGAGGCTCACAACACCCATAAGCATACAACTTCCGATCGCATTTCTGGGATTTACATTTGATTTTCTGGGATTTCAGCTCTTCCCATGTCCTTTTATCAATTACGTTAGTGCTCGCACCAGAATCGATAAGCACTTCCACGGATACACCTCCAAGTTGAACAGTTACCATCCCACCTATGTTTCCACTGTCTACAGTGAATGCATACTCATCGTTGTCGCTGTTAGCTCCGGACGTGCTTTCGCAAATTGAGTTCACACCAAACTTCCCCTTTTTTCGCACACCCTGGGATGAAAAGTTTTCCTGGCTTGATACATTTTTGGTTTGACAAACTGCGGCAAAATGCCCTATTTTATGGCACTTCTGACACTCCGCGTTTCTCGCTGGGCAACATCTATCACGACTGAAATGACCTTCTCTGTCTCACCGGTAACACCTGCTTTTCCCTCCACGACTCTTGTATTGGTCAGCGGTTTCCTTATGATAGACGCGATTTACTTGTTGTTCCTCGCCACACATCGCTTTCAACTGAATATCTACGGCCTCAAATGAACGAGCAATTTCTTGGAGTTTCGCTAGTGTTAAATCGGTTCCCTTTATCAACAGTTTTCGCCGTAATTCTGACGATCGGCACTTATCAATGACTTGATCACGAATCGGCTCATCAGCATTTTCCCAATTGCAGTTTTCTGCTTGCTTTCGTAATCGAGTAATAAACTGATCCACCGTTTCTCCTTCTTCTTGTTTGAGGCTTCGGAAAATGTGCCTTTCGTAGGGCTCATTTAATTGCGTGCTGAAATGGGCGTCAAGAGTTCGCAATGCTATCTGATATTCGTCAGCACGATCATTTTCTCCTTCTGCCGCTCCTGGATCTTGCAACGTTTCGAACAATTCCTGTACTTCGATTCCGGCACAATGTAAAAGCAAACCTTTTTTCCGGTTACTGTTTGTGATTCCTTTTGCGAGGATATAATACTCGAACGCTTTTTTCCATTTTTTCCAACGAGGCGCTACCGATGTAATAGCACCTTTGCAATCAAAGGGCAAAAGTCCTCCAAACTCGTAACTTGGTGTCGCCATTCCGTTCTCACACTAAGGACAATCCCGTTCTCGTCGCCAATGTTGTATTCTGTGTTTAACGATAACTCACAACCGCATTTAAGACTCCTTTAAGCTCAAGACCTTCCTAATAACATTCTCCCGCTCTCCTAATATCCCGTATGTCCATCACGTGACCTACACTACAGATTGGTTCCTGAGAGAACTATCTTGGCTACTTTCGAACCGTGGGAATATTTTCGGGCTGAGTCATAACCGCACTTGTTAATTTGAAGGATCTGGAAATTAACTAGACGCTCCATAAGCGTCCACTGGGTTGCCTGTGGTACGTATTACTCAAAAACAGAAGGGACTGAGTTGGGTGGTATTGAACTGCAGTGTTCCAGGCAATTTCTTCAAGTCGGGGGTCATTAAGACCATTTAAGGGGTCACCCAGAAATCGTACCAGCAGAAGTCCTTTGGCTCACACGTTCATTCATACGACGAAACAGATCTTTTTCTGAGGTTAAAAATCTAGCTACCAGCCTATTAATCATTTTTCAGAAACAAAAGATTCCTGTCATCTTTGGAAAAAATAGGCCGGCATTGCGTACGTGTGGTAGTGCAGTAACATAGAACTTTATTCCAAATTGTCAACTGAGCGGTGTTTTGTCTTCCAGGAGATTCAAGTTGTCTTTGCGTAATATGTAGCTTTAACAGTACACGATATTTTTTTGGTATGGTATATCATTGTAGTGCCATGGTAGAAGTCTTAGGTAAACAGCCCCCTGGGAAGACATGTGGTTACTAGCAAAGTACTAAACCCAGAACGATTGAAGAAAATAAAAGGGAATCGAGAAACATTGGCTGCTAGGCTGACATGTTGATTATTTTCAAGTTCCCTCACAACTTCTTTTTACCACAAGTTTAAGCGTGCGTTCTGAGCATCTGACAGCTTTGTAATACAAACGTTCACTGAAGTTAAACCCAGTCCTGTGGGGTTACTATCTGGATGGGTGACCTAACAGAAGCATAGAACCGAAAATTCTGTTTTAACGCTCAAAAATGCGAACTACATGTAAGCAAGGTACAGGTTTTGTTAGCTTAGTTTATGCAGAACAATCATTGATGCAAAAGTAAATAAATATTGATATACAGTTTTTAGGAAGAGCAGAAGGAAGTTTTAGGATGGTCGATCGAGAATAAAATATTTGCCATCGGCAACAAAATTTTACGACATGAAAACAACATTAAATTTTGAACCACGAACATAAAAAGTTACCATCAGCGAAAAACATTTTGGGAGATGTTTGCGACGTTCGATTTTGTTATTGTACTTTAGGTTGCACGAGTAAATCGCAAAATCAAAAGTGACATCAAATTCAGCGAGCGCCGTGAAAAAGTTACCGCGGCGTGTTTATTCGCAGTGAAGCATCTGTGTGAAATGATTGCAAGATACCGGGTTTTTCTTCTTGTTAGTTTTCTTTTTCTTTCAAGTGTTATAAAGTTTGACAAGGAATCTGCACAAAGATCACAATTGCCCAACTCTTGAGACTGACCATTGTTTCTGCAAAGTCAAAAATGTACTATCCAAGGCGAGGTTATTTATCACCAGGTAATTCCATCGTTTTGGAAATAGCAGCTACTTATATTCATCAGCGTCACAATTTTTTTCTGATTGTTGAAACTCAAGCACGCTTCCAGACCTTGTTCCCTGTTTTGTGACTTACGCACGTGCTACTTACAGCGCACTACCACAAAAATCCTCCCGTATCACATTTCAACCCACGTTAATAAATTCTTCCAATTGGTAGTGGTTTCGGATACAAGTTCTATGCCAGGTACCACACAGAAAACACACGAAAAGTAATGGCAAAATTCTGGTGGCAGGGAAGCTCTTAAATATAGGGGTAAGGGGGACCAGGAGAGACGCCCTCCTGGGGGAAGACAAAATGAGTGGTACCGGGGGTAGCCACCCTGGACAGGAGTCCTGATCAGGTCTCCGGGGGTGAGGCCCATATCCCCCAGTCATTAGGAATTAAGGGGAACCAGGAGCGGTGGCCCTCCTGTGTGGAGTGGAGTGGAGTGGATATTTTTCCGGAACTGTCTCCAAGGGCTAAGCTTACTGTAGGGTAAAGTGCAGCCAGTGATTGCACTTCCCTGCCACGGATTGAGCCAGGATGGAAGGCCATCTTTGGCTGCTGATGTGGCCACTCCAATACGGAAACTGTGTGAGTAGAAATTCTTGGCAGGGGGACCACAATGTTGAAGAATTGTCCTGAGCTCTGTTGTGAGATTGTTCCGTGAAAGCCATTGTTTGGGTTGAGCAAAGGCAAGAGAGGGTGGCTTGATGGTGGCTGGGCTTGGAGGAGATAATCTTTCATGGCCATCACTGAACAGATAGGTGACGAGGACTTTGCTATGGTGATTGTGTGGCCCTGTCTGAAGGGGTCGGTTTTGGACTGATTGATGCGCACTATCATGTGGCTGGGTGAGTGGGAGTTGGGTACCAGTGTGATGTCAGTGGAATTGAGGAGGATCTTAAAAACCCGAAAAAAGCGAGGGTGAAGGCCGCCCAAAGCATAACATGATCCAGGTTATAGGAAAGGTCGGGCTTAAGGTAGGAGTGAATGGAATGGAGAAGTGTAAGGGTAATAGGAAAACGGTCGAGCTGCTTGGGAGGAGTGAGGCGCTTAATGCCTGTGAGGACCTTTTGTAACCTATGCATGTCATTGAGCTTAAGAGGAAAGTTAAGCTCCCGATGTAGGTTCTGCAGTGCCATCAAGTACAGCTTCACCGTTTCATAGGATACTGTGTGGGCTAAATGAGATGCAAAATACATCAGGGTAATTTCCGAGGCCGGCACTAGGACGGGGGGGTGGGGGGGGGGGGAGGTGTGGGTCCTACTAAACCATGCATGAGGGCAAAGGTGAAGAAGTGCTTGACACCAACTTGATAGGTGCGTCGAGTGGAAGGCGCCAGGAAAACATTGAGGTATCGCTGTACGAAACCTCTCAGATGTTCATCGCTGATGGAAGGATGATGGAGGCTGTGGGAGAGGCTGAGGGAGCCAGGGTACGGAAGCGACCATTTGAAAATGGGAAAGGGAATCAGCAATAGAATTGTCTAACCCTGGGATGTGAGAAGCTGTGAATTCGAAGTTGTATAGGAGCGTTTGAAGTGTGATCGCTCGAATGAGGTCTATTACCCGAGGGGACTTGGAGTGTTTAGAGTTTATGCTGGCCACCACTGACTTGTTGTCACACCATATGCGGATCCTTCTACCAGACCAGCGGGGACCCCATAAAATACAAGCCAAGTATATGGAAAGTAACTCCTGCAATTCAATACTAATACTCTTTTTGGGCTGAGTGTGTCGTGGGGGAGCCAGTGGCCCTGGAACAATTCACCTGCTAAGAAACCCCCATATCCAAGGGAACCAGAAGCATCAGTGTATAGCTAAAAAACGTTTTCCACAAATTTGCACTGCTACCTGAAATTTTACCTTATCATAATCTTGCTGTGATAATGATTTTTGAATTTTTACTCAAACACTGCTCAAACAACTGTCAAAAAAGGATTTTTCACCAAAAACTTGCGTTTTCAAGCTAAAAAGAACGTTTTCCACAAATTCCTACTGTTACCTGAATTTTACCTTATGTGTAATTATAATGATTTTGAAATTTTTGCTCCAAACCTAATCAAACAACTGCCAATAGCATTTTTCACTAAAAATTTCTACCAATTTCGACTGTTACTTCAAACTTGACTTAATCATAATCTTCTTGTAATAGTGTTTTTAAAATATTTCCTGCAAAACTGCACAAACAACTTCCAAATAGCATTTTTCACATAAATTTGCATTTTAGTCTAAAACAAACGCTTTCCACAAATTTGCACTGTTACCTGAAACTTTAACCTATGATAATTTTGCTATTTTAATGATTTTCAAACCTTTACTCAAAAACTGCTCAAACAAGTGCCAAAAAGCATTTTTACGAAAAGCTGCGTTTTCTTGCTAAAAACAACGTTTTCTACAAATTCCGACTGTTACTGACTTCAAACTTGACTTTATCATA
>NC_090869.1:44306715-44324215 GCF_036669935.1 Montipora foliosa
AGGTTTCCTTCAATGTATATCAGACTGTCCAGTGGCTAAAATGTCAAAGTGATTCCATTTAATCCTGTGGCCTGTTTGGGTCATATGATCAGCAATGGCAGAATAATGGCTGTACGCTAATGGAACGAGCGACTCTGGGAACGAGATTGGCTGAGCATGTCGCTACTTGGTCAGCGAATTCCCTATTGGATCATGCTCCGAGAACACCTTTTTCGTCATCCTTTGAAACTCGTCTGCAGGGCAACGTAGAAGTTCATTGTTAAGTTTGAAGGTTTTTAAACCTTATTTCAAAGTTCATGGTCAGAAATGTCGAAAGGAGAACAAGTGCTAAAACTTGAGCCATCTTCAGAGTTGCGATTTCGGGGTATTTAGTCCATGTTCGCAGTTAATGCAAATTGAACTTCTTTAGTCTGTCTGTCCTTATCGACAAGCTGGTTCACTGTTAAATTCAGCTTAATATTACTATTAACTTTAACTTCATTGTAATTTTAAGTTGAATGTAAGTAATTTAACAGGGTAACTCACGGTTTATTTTAGGATCGTTCACAAAGGTTGTGACTGCGAATCTCAAACTTACGAACCCAACAGAGAAGAACGTCTGCTTCAAAGTGAAAACTACAGCTCCAAAAAGGTATTGCGTTCGCCCAAATAGTGGATTTGTGGAGGCTCACGGGGTAGTAGAAGTGGCCGGTAAGTCGAAAAAGTAATTTTTACCTCCTTTCTCACTAACTACTGTATGACTCGATACATATAACATGTGTGATGTCTGTTTACCAACATTTCGTTTTGTTATTTAATTAAATCTGCCAACTAAGCGAACGAAAGAACCCTTTGTTTCCACAACTATAAATAAGGCACTAACAGGTGACTTAAATGATGTTTGGGTGCAAGTCGTGTTTTTTTCTCGTATATCAATGTACACTTTTGATATGCTAAGTTGCAATTTGTAGCAGTGTGACCCAGTGGCTCCCTCCCACGTAGACACAAACCATGTACCATGCTCCTTGACTAACATATTGCTTGGAAGTATTGACCCATCAAAACAAGGGGATACCTTTCCTTTGTTACATGTTTGAGCCTGCATCCACCAGGTATTAACCCATTGACTCCTAAACCAGCCCCTATTGACGAGTAAAATCTTCTGGCATTAGACAGAGTAAAAGCCAGAGATGTAGCCAGGTTTTCAAATTTGGGGGTCTTCTGGACCCCTTCTCGAAAAATTTGGGAGTCCATTGCAAAATTTTGGGGGTCCAGCTGATTAATATTCAAGAATTAATATTCGATATGTCGTCTCTTAATTGCTGCTGCAGTACCCTTTCAAATTTCTCAATTGCACAAAAATGAAGTCTTATCCCTCTCCTCGAATATGTCCTTAAAATAAAATGATCAATTTCTTTGAAACTGTTGTGCCCGTTGATTCTAGATCTCCACAGCCAAAAAAAACCAGAACTGAATCTCAGTTTTCTGTAAAAGAGCATCATTTATTTTAACAACACAAGGTGTAATTTAGGAACAAAAGACTAAACAAAATATAGGTGATACACAGTTCATTGTCGGCCCATGACTTTGCCATGGCCATTGCTAATAATCAAGCAATTGAATACATGCAAGTTTCACATAAAACATGTTATTTTTAACACTAACTCTGAAAAAGGGGCTTAATTTGCAAAACAGACAAGTTACGTGCGAAACGAGAACCGAGACAATGACACGTGCATGCCCGGAATTAATATCAATAGGGTCACACAAAACAAAAATTTAACATACTTTGCCGCTGGATTCTCTGTCATTTCGCTCACTAAAAACAAACCAATGCTTTAAATTCACTTGGAAAGCATGCAGCAAACTGAACTTCGACTGAAATGTTAAATTAATCACTGGCACATCGAAAGTGTTGCCGATTGTCTCGCCCAAAAATTAGCTCAGATAATGTCATGCAACACGTGGAACAAATCTCCTCAAGCTTGTACATAAGCGTTGAGAAAATGAAACATTCAACTACAAAAATCCGAAAATAGCAGCTTACCTTGAAATTTAAAGAACTCGATCATTTCTTCGTAGTGACAATTGGAAATGTTCAGTTTTGTTTTGAAATATGTGGTGTGTATCTTTTTCCTGACATTTGTAATTTGCGTTAACATTCAGTTTTTTTTGCGTCCAATTGGACCCTTGATTCTATATTCTGTGTGTCCAAAAGAAAAACGATTGTGTCCCAGGGCGCAATGACGCACTCTGGATACATCTCTGAAAAGCCATTGAGTCTCACTCCTAGCTAGGAGTCGATAGGTTGTAAATAAAAATTCCCATTTTTACAACTGGATTCACTATAATGGGATTGCATTTTCAACAGAGTTCCCAACTGAGTTACTAGAATGGGGTCGCAAATTGTCAGGATTTTGGGACTAAGAAAGTTCTGGCTAGTGGGATTAAAAATGGAAAGATTTTCAGTAGAAAAAGAAGTTATCATCGACTGTAGCACTGTTGATTTAATATTTACTAGTCCCATTACATTCCGTTTTTAAATTACAATTGATCATTAAGAAATTGCGTAAACAGAAAGTGACTAAGCTAAGGTTGCAAAAATTACATTAAATTTTACCCAAAAGTGACTATGATGGGGTCTATAATTGGCAATGTACATGTACATGTACATGTAGACTGTAAAGTGGTAGGGGTTCTGATAGGCCAGTGGCACATATCCAGGGAAAATTGACCCAAGTACAGTACAGCCCAAAAATAATGCACATGCAAGAAGTGGTGCAAAAAGCTCTTGTGCCACAAGAACATGCAAGCAGAGATGTACATGTATCCAGAGTTTGTCATTGCGTCCTAGAATGCACTTGAATTCCACATATCTACAAAACAGCTATATTTAAAAGTGTTCGTTCTTGCATACATTACTGCTTGAAACTACTCGAAACTATTTAGGTTTAGAGTCTTTCTTTCCATCTGCTATCACTGGCTGGAATTCTCTGGACCTAGATGTTTGAAACTCTGTATCTCTTCCCACTTTTAAAGCTAAATTAAGGTCAACTCTCTTTCCCCATATTTATAATAAGTTATTTGATTTTTCTTTTTCAAGGCGTGCATCTATTGATCACACCCGCCTTAGACTTGGTTTCTCTTGTCTAAGAGAATATTTGTTTAAAATTAACCATTGTGCATTGCCTATTTGCGAGTGCGGTCTTGAATCAGAATCGGTGAAACACTTCTTTTTGGTTTGCCCCAGGTATGCCGCCTCTGCTGCTAGTATTCTCGGTGAAACGTGGTCATCGAGCAGCGATTCTAGGAAAATTAATTGTTTATTGTAAGGCGTTAAATCTGTAAATTATGATATCAACTGTGCTTTATTTCGTGAAGTCCAGAGTTTTATAATCAATACTAATCGCTTTTCGATTGCCATTGTTTGACTGTTGAATTAATATATTTCTAGTCATGTAACTTTTAATTAGTACAAATTGCTTTTCGTTGGCCACTGTCTATTTGTTAAATTAATATATCTTCAGTGATGTCAATTTTTTTGTTGTAATCTTGTGTGTCTGTGTGTTTTGAGTGTAAGCCTGATTACTGTATTATTGTGAGCACCCTTGATAAGCCAAGGTGCTTTTGGGGCAAACAATGGTTAATACATGTATGTTTAAATTAAAAAAATAAATAAATAAACTATTTGTGCATTTGCTGCGGTTTTGACGAGGTGAAGCCGGAGATTCAATCTTCAGTTTGATGGAGGTAAAACCTTGTCTACGGTAACCGAAAGCCGAGGTTTCACCTAGATTTTTTCCAGTTGATTTACGCCGTGGTTAAGAGAGGACGTGGTATGCTTTTATTTGGAGCAGATGCTATCAAAGAAATCTGCATATTCTTGTGGATCAATCGCAGCGATAATTAGTTATTTGCCGTATTTACAATCTGTGATGTTTGGCGCATTTGATTATAATAAAGTCTCTTTAATAAAAGCATTTATTGTTTTTTCTTTTTCCCGAAACAAAAGATTTCTGCAAATTGCTCATCTGTTCAATACAGTTGTTAAAAAATCAGCAGAAATTCTATGAAAAATTTACACGTATTTGGGAAATCTCATATGAATGGTGACGCCGCTCATTGAGGGGTTGGCTTTGAAAGATATGTGAAAGGCATTTAGATCTCATAGACTGAAAGATGGAAGAAAACTATTAACTTTACAAGTAATTGTCAGTCATTCGGGTTACGTGGCTCTCCATTTGTTACAAACTTGTTGCATGTAAGCAGTTCGCATCAAACAACATATTTCATGAGCTATCGCTCTCGCTTGCATGACAGAAGCATGCAGCTTAGATTATTTTACTTTTTAACTCGCCAAATTGGCAGAGGCTTGAACTCATCTATCGTGTGGTTGTTGAAGCATTAATTTAAGTTAATCTTAATAATTCAGAGGAATGAATATTTCTGAATTTCAAGCTCAACTGCTGAATGACCTGCCACTTAATATTTTGAATCAGAAATGATCGTAATTAAGGCGCGACAAGGAGTTGCTTAACAAACTTTGGAAATACAGTTACGGTTCTTCGTTGGTATAATCTTTGAGTCATTAATAAGGCTTAGTCCAAAGTTAGAGCTTTTCAACAACTATCCTGAAACATTTTCTATTTAGACATGACGCAAAATTTGAAGTGCTTTTGATTTTAAGTATATTTCATGTCAGACTGCACTAGCAGCGACGTGGGAGAACTTTTCATCATGATAGTGGAAAACTTGCAGTACCGCTCAAAACTACCGTATTTACCCGTGTATAAGTCGACCCCATCATTTTTGATCGCAAAAAAAGCAATTTCTTAATTTATTTGTTAAATGTTCATTGGACACTAATCTTGTGTTCTTCGATTTCTGGAAATGTGGATACACAAAAAAATCAGGGCCTCAATCGCTTAATAGTTTTGTGGTTCAGCAGTTGTTGTATATGTGGGCATTTTGTCCTTGAGTTTCGAAAAAGTTCTCAGAAAATTGAACATGTAAACCTCAAACTAACCTGTTTCGTTGTTCAAGGATAAAGGGCTTTAGAGGATGAGCACAACGTCACAAAAGCTGGAGTCAATCTTTGAAAATAACTTGCGAACAATGCGAAAATGTGCAAGGTTTAATTGGTCCTTGACTCATAATTTCTCACATGACAAACAAAACAAAACTCATAAACCAAACAAGACAAAGTTTGTAAAAGCATTTAAATCAGCCAGGTTTGTATAAAGAATGAAAAACAATCATTACCAACCAGCATTTTCAGGCAACACGAGTAACAATGCTTGCACACAAACACGAGGTATTGTGCTAGGTATTGTGCTAAGTCGTTGAACGATCGCGTTCTAATTGAAGAAACAGAAGTACTTTTTAGAGCTTAATTCTGCACGAAAATTTCCAGTGTCTATTTTTTGATATTTGTGCTTGTGAGTATCTTCAACATTTAGAGTTGGACAAATCCTTTTTCATTTCAACTGGAATTGCTTGCATTCATTTGGAAGTCTTTTGTCGGCTTTTGTCCACTGCGTTCGTTATGCCCAAGACAACATTATTATGTTAATTTTGAATGAATTACCTAGCTGGAACTTGGCTCAAAATCTTTGACCCATGTATAAGTCGAGGGTGGTTTTTGGATCTTCTTTTAAGGCCATAAAAGGTCGACTTATACACGGGTAAATACGGTATTAGTGCATTTGCATTGGGTGATACCTCGTCTTTGCCGATAGTGTTTACCGCGAAATCACCAAGGTTGGACGAAAACCGCAACCGAGGCAAAGACGAAAGCAACCGAACGCAGCGGCCGACTTAATTGTGGTAATGTGCCGCAAGGAAACAATGGTACTTTGCAAGGCATTGTTTAATGTTATCACACCTACACACTGTAGCTCCCCAAGGTAAAGAATGAATATCCAAACTGTTTTTTACAGCACCGATGCAACACAACTGAAACACAACAACACAACGCCCTGTCATGAAAGCCTGTTATGTTCATCTCATTTTGCCATGACAGCTGAAAACAGAGAATGTTGATAACCTTTCATCATGCCTAATTCTTACATCTTTATGTTTAATAATTCGTACGCTTTTCGCTATCATGATGAACGGTTCTCCCAAAGGGGTAAAAAGGACATTTCTTTAAAAAAAAAGTGTGGTTTATTGCATAACTTAGCCGCCAGTGCAGTCCGACAGGAGATATACAATGTATTTAGAATCAAAAGCTCTTCAAATTTTGCATCCTGACCAAATAGAAATGTTTACGGGATAGTTGTTGAAAAGCTCCAACTTTGAACTAAACCTTATTAATGATTCAAATATTATACCAGCGAAGAACCATAACTGTATTCTTCAAGTTTGTTAAGCAACTCCTGACCACTCCATGTCGCGGGGTGTCTACAAAATGAAGACCCAAGACCCAAGAACAACGACCCAAAACGTGCTGAAACGCATTGTTCGGCGCTAAAACAAAAAATCGATAGGGTCTTTGTTTTGTAGAAATGCCCCCGTCAAACTTCAAAACAAAGACCCTCGCTAAAGTGCTTTATATCACACTGAAACAAAATAGATAGGGTCTTCGTTTTGTAGAAATGCCCCCCTCAAACTACATGTAGAAAATGAAGACCCACGCTAAAAAGCTTTATTTTACGCTGAAACATTAAAATTGATAGGGTCTTCGTTTTGTAGAAATGCCCCCTTCAAACTACAAAACGAAGACCCTCGCTCGATGCTAAGCCAAATGAACTCAAGTGGCTTCATGCCAGCCTCAAACTACTGTTTATGTCACGCAAAAAGAAACGAATGCTTTTAGTTAAAGGGCTTTTCCATATTATACGAAGGCTCACAATAACAAAGAAAAGACAAATATTTTATTTCAGACATTGTTTTTATTCATCTTGAACAATAATACCAACTTTATTCATTCAATACAAATGAAAGGGAGAGATAGCAGAGGTTATCCCTATACGAGGGTATCCGCCCGGATGCTATTGATCAAGAGTCGATTTTGAGGAGGGAGGAAATCGGCGTACCCGGAGAAAAACTCTCTGAGTCAGATTGATATCGACTGAAACTCAGCCCACATACGACCTTCAGGCCAGGTTTTGAACATGGGTCGCAGAGGTGGGAGGCGCAGTTGATAACCGCTAAGCAATCCTGATAGTGATAGTGACATTAACAAGCATTAGGTTCTCCTGATAGTGTTGCACATGGCACCTGTCATCTAACAGTTCTTCTTACCAACAGTATTCTATTCAAAAACGTTCGTATTCATGCTCAGTTGTGATAATGCATGGGGAAAAATATTGATCAGCGATCTGGGCCAAACTGGTATTTATCATAACAGTGACGTAAACGCCCGTGAACTTGTCGAGTTAGGTGAAAAAAAAATTGTTATTTTAGCGTATTCCAACTTTGCATATCATTATGAGTTTTACATTGGAAGAGCTTTTTTTTATCTTGCAGTGGAATTCAAAGATTTATTTTTAAAAATTTGTTTATTATGGAGAGTTCATTAAAACTGATAATGACGTTGAAATGGCAACAGAAATTTCGCTCAACAATTATTGTTGTGAAACGGATCAGTGTAGCGGCTAACATTTAAACGTGTGCCAGGGCTGGTAACTTAAGCCTGGTTTTCACTAGTGGCGCAAACACAAGCGCAAACACAAGCACAAGCATAAGTAGTTTATGCTATTGAAAACGAATGTTGACATAAGCATTAAATAACAACCACGGCATCTGCCATTTTGTTCAAATGCTCAGACGCGGAGAATCTGGAACGAGTGCTTTAATTGGTCAGACCCACAAGTGCGAGCATAAGAGCAAGCACAAGGAAAAGGAAAAATTTTGATCCTTGCGCTCAGGCTTGTGCTTATGCTTGCGTCAACTCTGTTTCCACGGTGAAACAAGGGCTCTTATGCTTGCGCTTGCTTCGCTATTGAAAACCAGGCTTTACATTTTTCGGTAACCGAACGCAAAGTGCAGTAGGTCTGTGGAACACAAGGGGATGTCATCTTCGTCAAGTCAAGTAATTTTGATTATGTACTATTTCTGAGCGCACATTTTCAGAAAAAATCTTTTGAAAAATTTGTTGCTTGGTACAATACAAGCAAACCATGTAACAAGGCTTTGCTCGATCTTTACTCTCACACTCGAATTTCCCGCGAAGCGCATGTTTCCTTACCTGGAACGCCAGATATCCCTTATGTCATTAGCTAGCGGGTTTTCGTGTCGACACCTCTTTCTGAAGTTGTGTGACATTTTGAGTTCGTCTTTCTGGGAAATCCCTCCCCTTAAAAAAAATATATATATATATAGGGTATATGTGCAATTGACTGATTTCCGAGAAATTTGGCCAGATTGAAATAAAGCGCTTTTAGCAAGGACCTTCATTTTGTAGTTTTGAGTGGGGCATTTCTACAAAAATTTTATATAACCTCATGGACCCCAAGAATGGAACGTCATTTGGATAAACAAGATGGCCAGTGAAAAATAAATATCTGGAATCTTTAACCCATTGACTCCCAGGGGTTCCCCATTGACGAGTAAAATCGCCTGGCGTTAGACAGAGTAAAATAAAATACTAAGTCTGGCCGGTTTCGTCCGGTTTGGACGTCAAAGGTTTAAGGTGACGAGTAATGGTCTTCGACGACAATTTCATTTTTCGCCATTGGATATCAAGTGAGCTTTGTTTCTGAAATTTATTTAATTTCATATGCTTTGTGACACATGTTTGCACGCACACAATTGAAATAGGAAGGGTTTTTTGCCTCTAATAGTAAATATGTTGTTTGATTCGCTGGAAAATATTTTGTGAGATTTCCTGCCTTTATGAATTTAAGATGTGTACTTTTCGAGCTCAACAAATTTGCATCCGTGGGTTGAAATGTGATACGGGAAGATTTTTGTGGTAGTGCACTGTAATAGCAAAATTGAACATAGCAAAAATCTGCCAAAGTGTTTTTTGCTGATGGTAACTTTTTATATTTGCAGTTGATGGAAAAATATCTTATTATGGATTGACCGTCCTGAAAACTCCATTCTGCTCTTCCTAACAACTGTGTATCAATATTATTTACTTTTGCATCAACATTTGTTTTGCGTAAAGCAAGCTAACAAACTCTGTACCTTTCTTAGTTCGCATTTTTGAGTGTTAAAATAGAATTTTTGGTCCTATCCTTCTGTTATGAAGTGGTATGTTTCTTAGGTTACCCATCCAGATACTAACCCGGCCAGAAAGGGCTTAGCTTCAGTGAACTTTTGTATTATAAAGCTGTTAGACGCTCAGAGTGCACGCTTAAACTTGTGGTGAAAAGAAGTTGTGAGGGAACTTGAAAATGATCAACAAGTCAGCCCAGAAGCCCATGTTTCTTGATTCCCTTATATTTTCTTCAGTCCTTCTGAGTTTAGTACTTTGCTAGCAACCACACGTCTTCTCAGGGGGCTATTTACTTAAGACTTCTACCATGGCAGTACAATGATATACAATACCCAAACAATATTGTGTACTATTAGAGCTACATATTCTTGTGGTGAAAAGAAGTTGTGAGGGAACTTGAAAATGATCAACATGTCAGCCCAGAAGCCCATGTTTCTTGATTCCCTTATATTTTCTTCAGTCCTTCTGAGTTTACTACTTTGCTAGCAACCACACGTCTTCTCAGGGGGCTATTTACTTAAGACTTCTACCATGGCAGTACAATGATATACAATACCCAAACAATATTGTGTACTATTAGAGCTACATATTCTGCAAAGACAACTTGAATCTCCTGGAAGACAAAACGCAGCTCAGTTGGCAATATGTGACCGGCCAGGGGAAAACCAACAAAAAGGTGATGACACGGCCACGCTATTTTAGCACGCTAGACAAAAGAAATTTTCTTTAACACGGGAGTGCAGTGTCGTAATGCACGCCTCATTAAAATTTTCTTGTGTCTGATACTACAAGTTGTAAACAAAAGAGCGTGTTATACCAAACAAAAGAGCGTGTCAGCAAAACTAAAATAGAGCACCGCGTAAAAAGACACGGAGTGAGTGAAATTGCATGACAGCTGTGCCAAAACGCTCGCTAAAAACCAAGTATAACACGCTACTTCCAAAGCCGAGTGAGGGCCGACTTACCTGCGGAAATAGCTGCAAAATCCCGCAGAATACAGTATTGTGCAAAAGTAATGCAAACGTATTTCGCCGAAATTTGCGGCTTTTCCTGGCTTTTCGACGAAAAATTATCGAATTTTCGATGGAAGCGAATTTTCAACGAAAAGTCATGATAATTCTCAAGGCCTATTGTTTCCAACTACGCGAAATTTCGAACAAAAATTCCCTTGGAACGAAAATTGACTTTGAATTTTCGCGCGAAAAATCGCTCTGTTCGATAAACGACCTCAAAAAATTGAGCGAAATTTTGCTCCTTATTTTCTCTTCTCGAACTTTCCCACGTATTTTCTGGACAAAAATTTGCCAAGTTCGAATTTGTCGCGATGATTCTTTTCTGCCTTCATTTCACAATGTGTAACTTCTATGACAAACTCTTGTTTGTGAAGCAATCGCAGTTTTTGTTGTGTGAGGCAATCATTTCTTTTTCGTTGGAAATAGCCGATTAAACTGTCGGATCATTGAATCTATTTTCGATACGACTTTATTTACGCTAACCCTAACGCGTTTATTTACGCGTACATACGCTTCTTCAGCGATGTTGTTGATGGCGGCCGCCGATTCATGTCACAAAAATTCGCTGCTTCGAATTTTGTTATCTCGAATTTTCGTTTGGTTACCTCGAAAATTCGTTACTTCGAATTTCGCTATCTCGAATTTTCGAGAAAGATCGTGAATTTTTGGCTTCAAACCCTACGAAGAATCGATCGAAAATTTGATGACTTTTCTTGGAAAATTCGCGAGAACAAAGGACGAATTTCGACGAATTTCGTTGCATTACTTTTGCAATTTTATGGTGCCTGTTTTGGCACGCATCTGACATGCAACACGCCACGCTAAAACAAAAGGTTTGGAGTGTCTCAGTGTGCACAACAAAAGCCACCGTGACATCTATTGTGTTACTCATTAAATATGCGCATATGCCGCGTTGTATGTCACGCTCAGCGTGCCGTGTCATGCACGTGTGCCCGTGTCATCACCTTTTTGTTGGTTTCCCTGTGGGTGGTCACATAATGGAAGAAAGCGGTGTGTTACTGCACTACCACACGTACGCAATGTGTGCCTATTTTTTCTCAAGCTGACAGGAATTTTTTTTTCTGACAAATGATTACTAGGCTGGTAGCCAGGTTTTTAATCTCAGAAAAAGATCTGTTTTGTCGTATAAACGTGGGAGCCAAAGGGCCTCTGCTAGCACGACTTCTGGGTGACCCTTAACCCATTGAAAAATTCGCGTGCCGTGTGTGTGATGTGTAAGAAACTTGGAAAATTTGCGAGGTTTTGCAGTGGAAAGCGAGCGTTAAAAATAAACCATATGCGCAGTAAATGTACACAAGATACTGAGTTCTAGAATTAAGTTCACCTTGAAGAAGAAACAGTGAACTTCCAGATGATGTAAAAATATTGCTAAAAAGTGATTGAAAACACGTCCTAAGGCTCAACTGAAAATGTAAAGGTAGAATTTTCGAAGCAGCGCGCGTTAAGCATTCAAGAAAGTTTTTGATCGCTAACTAAACAAAGTGCTTGAAAAATATATATTATAACTCAAAATATGCCTTGTGCAATTTACAGTTAAATCTAACCACTCAATGGATAAAAATTTCTTGCAATTTATTCCAATCGCTTTGTTTTCTTGCAGGTATAAGTGCAAAAATTATGCGCAAACGCCGCTGCCGAAACAAAATTTCACGAGGAGCTTTCTGTTTGTCGAAATACACGTGCACAAAATCGCAAGATTAATTTAGTTAATTGATCACTATCATGTTTCATGAGAGAACAAACAAGGTCAAATTGTGTACAAAAGTGCTCTTTAGAAAACTTTCACTGAAAGATAACTTACAAAACACAAGAACACCAACAGAGAAAATCGCTGGAGGTATTCTCGCATTTACGGAATATAAACGCACGATCGGATTGATTTATTTGTTGAAGACACTGATCTTCCGAGGTATGCCGAAGGTGAAAATTCCTTCGATTACCAATTTATGTTAGGACAAAAAAAACTTGTTATTTGCAAAAAATCCATCGGTTGATCAATATAAAGCTAAATTTTGGAGCAAATCAATGCCCATTATGACGTTAATTGCTACGAAGGCCTTTAATTCTGCGCGGCTTACTCCATGAAAAAAGGTAATGCGCCCGGGGGTTTTAACAGTTTTTGACAGGCATACCTACTCGTTTCGTTTACCATTAATTCCCATAGATCATCTCCTATGAAAACTAGGAAAAATATTTAATTCATTCTGATTATCTAAAACGAAATACCGAGCAGTGGCTGCCACGAAATCTGGAACTTGAATACTATCGAGCTGATCATTCCAGCGAGCTTCTTGTTTATCATCGGTCTCTAGGTTTTCACCGTCTTCTTCGTCACTTTTAAAGCCATCTAAATCAAAATTTTTGTTTCTAATATCCCCTCCTCTTACAGGAAAACCATAAAAGATCCCTTAGATCCCTAGATCCTCCGAATCCGAAAGAAAAAAGCATGAATATCCCCATCGTTCGGTGCGCTATCTGGCGCATCGGCTGTTGTTTTCGCGTAATTTGATCGCGCGATCGAAAGGGCAAAAAGCCAGCCCTTGTGGGGTCTCTTATCAGCTGTCAAAATATGCTCACAACACGGCAAATGATTGGTCAATTATCCTTCTAAATCTCCATAACAACAAAAAATTTAGATTTCCTAAGGGAGACTGGGTAGAGGCCTAAGATCAACTCCGATCAAGACGCCATTTTGTACGGCTGGTTTTGGCCGGTTTAGGTATTTCAGGGGTCATCGCGCGCGGCCGGTTTTGGCCGGTTTAGGTGTCAATGGGTTAAATGGTCTTAATGACCCCCGACTTGAAAAAATTGCCTGGAACGCTGCAGTTCAATACCACCCAACTCAGTCCCTTATGTTTTTGAGTAACACATACCACAGGCAACCCAGTGTACGCTGATGGAGCATCTAGTTTAGCTTTCGAAGAAGAGATACATACAATGAACCTGTGCCCAGTTCACCTTTTTGACCAACATCACATGGTTTTACAATAAGAGTATCTAAAAGCTCAGCAAAGCGTTCCAAGTCATTTGCATTCCCTACACGTACTCCACGGAACTTGTCTGATTCTTCCAATCTGTTGGAGGTGTTGAGAAAAGGTGTTAGAAAATTATGTACTGAGCCGTTGAAAAATTTTTTTTTTTTGGAAAAACCGGTTGGGAAAGTTCATGCAAGCCATTCTAGGTGTTGAGAGTAAACAATCATTTATACTTTCCATCATAGAACATTAAACGTTTAGTAAGTAACTCTTTGTCTTTACAATTGTAGCTACAATTTGATACTGTCGAAGTCACTTTTGTTGATCGATAGAGTTATGTTAAATGAAACAAATAATCATAACGTGACATGTCATTTTCCAGCGATGCCATCGATCTGTTTGCAACAATGTCACACCATGTTTATTTGCTATTTCACAGAGACGAATTAGCGGATTTCTTTACTCCCTCCATCCCAAATCATAAAAATGATCATTCTGTGAACTGAAACGAAGTCATCAATATCTTTCGTTTGCTCGAAGTCAAATTTGCAGTATCCGAAGCGTGAACTGTATAATTTATTGTTATTCAGAAATTTGCATGTGCTTCAAGTCTGCAGAACAAAACCTCAAAAAGTAAACTCATGTACTGATCCTCACCACATTACGTTTTTGTATTTATTTGTGATGTGATGTCACACTATCGTCACCTCAAAATTTGCATCCGCTCCCGTTGTGTTCTTAATTTGAAGTACTGGTCATGCGTGACATAAACTGACGCGTCTTGACATAAGTTGAGCATTGACTCTTGTCACCTCTGAGATACTCAGAGTATTCTTTTTTTTATGTGCTAATTAGACTCACTAGTCTCTCTCTCAAGCAACATTTCTTTTGTATTTTGTACATGCAAATGAGGCTAGTGAGTCTAATTAGCACATAACAAAAGAATATTTTTTTGGCCGCCATTTATGCATTCGGTCTATAGATAGCAAGTTATGGATGCCGCTAACATATGAGACCATTTCTTTCAGAGGGAGTAACCTCACTGGTATGGGGTCACAAATAATACTAAAAGCCTTCAGTAAATAAAAGTTAAGCATTTTCTTCCACCGATCCCTTCGCCCGGAATTCAACACTGATCTCTCCACCACATGCATGAAAATACCACGCTATTCGGGAGAACTAACAAGGCAAATGGCTGACTGTTTAGTTGCCCTTGATTATTTGCATGGCTCTCATTTTACTTTAGCGACATGCTTTTCTCTGATCGATGGCTTCCATACATCTTTATACAAACATGACATACACACACAGCTGACAAGTACAAGTACTTCCTTTAAGTACAAACCAGGTGACGTCCATGTTGTTTTCTGATAGCGGTGAACAACATGACTCGGTCCGTTCCTTGTGCTTTATTTTCACTCAAATTTGATTGTTTTTATTTCAACTTTGGGGTTTAACAATGAAGGCAAGTGTTGTCAGTCCCAAGAATTTAGGAAATCAATTAAAGATAAGCTTTTAAAAGGTGTTTTAAGAGTTGAGTAACTTCTTTAGGTAGCTGCAAATGCACAGCATTAGATTTCTGCAATGTTGCAAAAAAACAAAGAACCTTGTTTTGCCAGAGCACTTTTTTCAAGAAAGGAAATCAAGTTTAAATCTAAACCTTGGATATCCTCTGGCCATCAATATTAAGAATATGTTTTATAAACTATATACTAGAAACTGTACAAATTGAGTCATTCAATTTGTATGTATAGTGAGAAGATTTACTATGATGCCTATTTTACTTATAATAATAATTCTAATATGGAAAAGATTTGGAAACTAAGGTGTAAAGGAAATTGTAGCCTTAAAACTATCTGCTAATATCTCCCCCTCTAAAATTCTTACTTCTATATAGCTTGCAAATGTTGGTAAGACTTAAGTCAAGCTTTCCTGACTGTTGATGTTAATTTTTCAACCTTATCTCAGCCATCTTTCTCAACCGTACATCTCTTCAGGAAGTACACAGGGTTGTCACTAGAAAATTTATTCGGTGTATGATCTGAACTGAGTAGGCGGCTGAAGCACGTAAATTATGCTTGTGTAGCAAGCATGGCATGTTTCAACATCATTGACTATCATAATCAGGGTCTGTGTCATCGTGGCAGGGAACATCAACAGTTACATGTAGGTTCAACACAGTAGTAGAATTTTCACCTCTATGGCACACGCAAAGATACTAAGATATGGGCGAAAATAATTTCCGCGCATGCGAAGAAGTGCAGCAGGATGGAGGTTTCCGTCGCTGAGGGGAGGTGGGTGGGACAAGGGTGCTCTGTAGCGACCTCTTGGGGCATGAACGCATAACAGGGCGATTACAAGTGTGGAGGTCGAATAAATACTCTGCTCAATACCCATGGGTATTACGATGGTCTCTAGAGAAAACGCGTGCTAATTTACGTATCGCGTGTGGCCAATTCGGCGCAATCATATCAATGAAAATAGTAGTAGAATTTTCATTGTAATGCTGCACCTCTATGGCACACGCAAAGATACTAAGATATGGGCGAAAATAATTTCTTACTTAAGCACAAATTGCCGCAAATAACCCAACATATACTTCAAGAGACTCACATTCCTCCCAATCTCAGAAGCTCAATTTATTCAAAAAGGGGGAAGATAGATACAATGTTTCAAGGGAAAGCGAGGGAAAGTCCTTCGAGATTATTACGAGCTCGAAACTCGGCCCCCAACGATTCTGCAGGGGAAATATTATCCCTCCCCTTAACAGAGCCCTGGGCAAGAAGAGAAGCCGGGAGCGACAACTCCATAACTTTGGGGACTTGAGAATAATATTGAGCCGTCTGCACGCTTTTCCATCCAACGTGTCTAGCCACTTGGTCATCTGAGGCACCAAGGAGGGATAGGGTTATGGAACAACCACTCCTAAAACTGTGCATAGTTTCGCCCTTGTGAAGTTTCAGAGTCGTGAGATGGAGGCGTAGGCGGTTAGCTACAGTAGAGCCAAGGAAAGGCTTTGTGGAGACACGGCCCTTTGGGTCAGTGGCACGGAACAAAAAGCCCTCCCGAAGTTTGATATTCATGAGGTCAGCCAGCTTAACATATGTAGTGAGGTTTACGACGGGACAGACTATGCTGTCATGAGGGCATTTCTTAACAGCAAAGATATTGGAGTCCTTTCCTCGAAGCGTTTTTCTGAACTTGTGGTGAAACAATAAGCCTTGTTTTCCAGGAAGCAGGAGAACAGATGCTCTGTCACCGGAGTAGAAATCTAGGCAGAAGAAGGCCAGATCACGGCTCATGATGTACCTTTCCAGGGGGGATATGGATGGAAGAAATGTCTGCTTACGGAGGTAATAGCAGAGTTTAGAGAACTTGTCGAAGAAAAAAGGCACGGCTTGGCGAGGCGAGACTCTTGCTTTTGCTTGTTCCTCGGAGATAGAAGCGAGGTATTCCTTGACAGACGGATGAGCTGCTGGGTTACCAGGAGATAACCCTGACCACACGCCAGACCGGCCAAGAGAATTAAAAATAGAACGCAATTTCCCAATTGTGCTATCAACTGTACCAGCGGCCAATCTAGAGGGGCAGCTACATTTCCGCTTGGAATGAGGGCCAAAATTAGGACAGCTAGGCACGTGAATCTTGGTTTTCCCCTTAGAGTCCTTCCATACGAGAAATCTGATGAGGTCTTTTGGGGAAGCAGAGATGGGAGACTTAGGGGTAGGGAGAGAAGACAAAAAGGACTCCAGTTCCAAATGTAATTTACATTTCTGTCTTTCATATGGTTTGGCAGCTCTGGCAGATTGAAGACAGGAGATTCTGCGATCAATCGCAGGCAGATCAAGGGAAACCCTGGCAGTGCTAGACGGGACCGAAGGGGGAGCGGGTTGAAATCCACAATTTTGGCAAAAGTTAAAACCACAGTCGTTGGCGTAAGAGCAGTCAGGACACGAGGAGGCAGGCTTCCAAATGCGTGGAACATTCGCGGGAGACTAAAAAGAGGAAAAAATGCAAAAACAAATGGGCTTAAGCACTTTAATGAGGAATTACACAAATAATAAGAACAATATAAAACACCGAGGGTCAAAGCTCTGAATATAAGGAAAACGCGTTCTCTTCTATGTTAAGAATTTAAACCAGGCAAATTCGGAATACCCATAAGTCCCATTGAAGTGGCCTAGATTCAACGCTGGTATTTGTCGGGAAAAGCAGAATGTTGTGATATCCTTTGGAACCCAGCTTGAGAGACTCAACACAGGACGAGACGAGAAGCGGCCACCAGTATTTTCTTGGACGAAGGTCTGGTACTACAATCGTGTAGGGGCAGCTTTGAGATGCGAGGA
>NC_090869.1:44339215-44346715 GCF_036669935.1 Montipora foliosa
CCCTAACCCAAATCTAAAATTTCAGAGAGTGCTTAGGCCTAATCACTGAAACGACGCCTTAGGCTTAATCAATAAATCATTGCTGTATTGACTGTGAGTCTCATTGACTCATCACTCATGACTCATTGACAGTACATTACAAAATAATTAAAAGTGTGAATGTGTCAGTAAAAGAGCCTCTGCTGGCACGACATCTGGGTGACCCCTCAAATGCTGTTAATGACCCTGACTTGAAAAAAATTAAGTGGAATGCTGCAGTTCAATACCACACAATTCAGTGCCTTCTGTTTTTCTGTAACAGGGACCACAGGCAACCCAGTGTGTGCTTCACAGAAGCGTCTAGTTTGTAATTTTTGTGGGAGGTGTGGTGGCCTCATGGTTAGTGCGTTCGACTCTGGATCGAGGGGTCTGGGTTCGGGTCCTGGCCGGGGACATTGTGTTGTGTTCTTGGGCAAGACACTTTACTCTCACTGTGTCTCTCTCCACCCAGGTGTATAAATGGGTAGTAGCGACTTTAATGCTGGGGATAACCCTGGGATGGCCTTCCATCCCATCCAGGGGGGAGTAGAAATACTCCTAGTCACCCTTATGCTACAGTAACCAGAGCATTGACTTCTAGGCTTGTAGCAGACTTTCTACTATTGTAATTTCACTATTACTACAGCTCCTAGCTTGATTAGCTTTTTAATTATTTTCAAGGTGGCCTTATGTATACCCTACGTAAGTTGTGTTAATTCTTGTTCTCTTCTCGTTTATCATGTGTTATATAAATAAACCTTGTTGTTGTTGTGAGAGTTGACTGCAGGCATGGTCTGACTACCCATGCTCTTGAGGCCTATTGAAAATATAAAAAAATATATTCTTATCTAAGCAATATGAAAAAAACAAGACGCCCTAACAGTGGTGTTTACAGTAAGTGGGATGCCTTTTTTGACAAAAGGAACAACTATAAAACTAGGTTACTTTCCTGTCCAGGAAAAAATATAGATATTTGTAGATAGATAATTGTTGCTAACCATCTGTAATAAAATATGCAAGCAGCAGCACATACGGTACTTGTATATGACTCCCAATTATTGAGAAAATAATATTTTTCTTACTGTCATTCTTTCCCCTGAAAATTTTGCTTGATGACCCATTGTAATGGTTGCAAGAATAATTATACAGGTATACTGGAACCAGTAGTGTGGTTTTTTTTTAGCTAATTGCTTGACGTGCGGAAACCTATTAAAACCTTTTAAGGTTACTGTCAACCTTGAGGGGTGACTACCTGAAAATCACTTGTTTGGGTTGTTTTTAAAGAAACCCAAGGAAACTATATGCAGCGCTTGTACCATTTTTAAAATCAGTGTTGCTTCTATATGAGAAGAATGTATTTTTGTCCTTTGCTTGACAGGAAATATCTAATTGAACATTATAATAGATACTCAGACAACATACTGGTTCGATTCACAAAATATTTGGCACAATAGCCCATTGAACACACTTGATTGGTTGATAAATTAATGCTTTGCATTGTAGCCAATTGAATGCCCTGGTTCGATTGATAAATGCTTGACACAGTGGCTGATAGAACGAAATATTTCTGATGTTTGGAATGACAGACTGGAACAGACTGTTTTGACTAAAGAACTACTGTTTGCAAGAAACAGGTTGATGGGGGTACTGTATTCGTTTTATGCAATTGTTCACAGTGAAACACACAAGAACGAAACAAGATAGAGAGAAAGTCTCCTTACCAACACTTGCCGTTTCACTGTCATCTCGTACCCAATGAGAATGTGACGTAGTTCGTTTACTGTATCAATCATTGCTTATGTCTTTGTTGCTTCAATCTTTGTGGCTGAGTGGTGAGGCACGCTCCTTTTGCGTGCTCAGTACTGCCGAGGGCACGGGTGCACGGGTTTGAAGAACAGAGGTTAATTACTGTACAAGGTTGTGATTGTTCCCCCTGGATCCCCGTTTTTGGGGGCTTTATTCAATTTTTGCCTGGTATGCACATTTGTGACTACCAAGAAGAAAAGCAAAGAAACTCTACTGGCTTTTACTGGGTTTTACAGTGTAGGTCTTCATGTGGCATCCCACATGAAAACGTCTGGCCCGGAAGTTGACACAATGGCTCTTTCTGTCAGACACTGTGAGCTTATATTAAAAGTATTTGTAGAAAATAATTAGGTGGTAAAGTTTTTAAAATCGACTCTGCTTATTGAAAGCCTTGACAACAGGATAAAAGGAAAATCTCTAACGTCCCTAAAGTTCCAAGTTTCCAAGTTTTTAAGATCAATGATCAAGTTTCAAGGAGTTATATTTGAAGACCCATAAACATACATGTAGGATAATTTTGAAGAGAGAAAGTTGGTATTAAAACAAGAAAATATACTTTGTGTGGGAAGGAGTTGTGATGCACCATGAGCAAAATAGATATTTGAAGATAAATAATTATTGCTAACCATCTGTAATGAAATATGCAAGCAGAATCACATACATTATCTTTAGATGACTCCCAATTATTCAGAAAATAATAATTTTCATACTGTCATTCTTTCCCCTGGAAATTATGCTTGATGACCCATTGTAATGGTTGCAAGAATATACATGTATAATGAAACCAGAAGTGTGGTTTTTTTGTGTTAGTGAAGTGCACTACACACTATGTCACCAGGTTTGTAAAGTGAGTGATTGAGTGAGTGAGTGATTGTAAGTCCCGTAGTGGCAAACAGGCCCGTAGCATGTGCATGACTTATGGACATGGAAGCGAGCTTGAGTTTAAACAATGACGCTGATGAATAAAAAGCAGCTGCTATTTCCAAACTATTGCATTACCTGGTCATAAATAACCTCATCTAGGAGAGCGAATTTTTGACTTTGAAGAAACAATGGTCAACCTCAAGAGTTGGGCCATTGTGATCTTTGTGTTGAATTTGCTCATTTCTTGTCAATCTTTAAAACATTTGAAAGAAAGAAAACCAAACTAACAAAAACAAAACCTGGTGTTTTGCCATCATTTTGACACTGATTTATCCTTTGTTTTGCGAGCAAACATGTGAGGTAAGTTGATCATGACGCCTGCTGAATTTGATGTCACTTTCGATTTTGTGATTAACTTTAGCAGCCAAAAGTACAATAGAAACGTCATCTTCTCTCCCTAAAAACTGTGTATCAATTTTTTTTACTTTTGCATCAATATTCGTTTTGCATAAAGAAGGCTAAGAAAATCTGTACCTTGTTTAGTTCACATTAAAAAAATCACTTCCTTTTTTTCTTCAGATTTTGAAAGTGTGATTCCTTTACACTTGGCTGGCAAAATTTTGAGCTTTGATTTTTATTTAAAGGTTGTTTACTTTGAAAGCAAGTTTTGAACTTCAAGGTCCGCCATTAATCGCGTTCCAAACTGACTGATTGGACATCAGAGGGTTGGATCTAGGGAAGAGTGACGTCATTGACTTACTAGCTTAAAATTTCAGCGTGTAACCGCAGCTTATTATTATTATATGCAAGACACAAGTTTGAAACTCTGAAAGCCGAAACTCTCATGCTGCATATTATTACAGCCGCGTACGAGTCTTTGACGTCATTTTCTCCTTGATCCAGCTCTCTCAAGACTCCAACGTTACTAATGGCTCTCCATGAAATAGGAAACTTCTAGTTTAACAGTTGACTTTTTTAAATCAAGGCTTAAAACGTGAGTCTCTTACTGTTTAGTTGACATAGTTTTGAAATCCAAAGAAAAATAAAATCTTTTGGTCATAGTAGCACTTTAAGATACAATTTTCGGTCCTACGTTTCTGATGGCAAGTCGCATGTTGTGAGGTCACTCATCCAAATACTAACCCCACACGATAGAGCTTAACTTCAGTGAACTTTTGTCTTAGAAAGCTGTCAGATGCTCAGAGTGTATGCTCAAACTTGTGGTAAAAAGAAGTTGTAAGGGAACTTGACAATGATCAACATGTCAGCCTCAAAGCCAATGTTTCTAGATTCCCTTTAATTTTCTTCAATCTTTCTGGGATTTAGTATTTTACTAGTAACCACAAGTCTTCTCAGGGGGCTATTTACCAAAGACATCTACCATGACACTATAATGATACACGGTACCAAAACAATATTGTGTACTATAAGAGCTACATACGCAAAGATCACTTGAATCTCCTGGAAGACAAAACACAGCTCATTTGACAATTATACAGGGCTGTGTTACTGCACTACCACATGTACGCAATGCATTCCTATTTTTTAGCCAATTGCTTGACCTGTAACTAACTATTATTAAGGTTACTGTCAACTTTCAGTAGTGTCTATCGGCAAATCACTCGTTTGGGTTGTTTTCAAAGAAACCCAAGGAAACTATATACTATTGGAAAGCGAATAAAATGTAGTATTTGAAAGTGCCTTTTAACTTTCACGTTTTTAATTGCAGAAAGCGAGCTCAAGCGCTCAAATGCGAAACTGACTTAATAACCCTTGCATTAACATGAACATCCAAACAAACTGCACTATATCACTCAGGAGACAATTAACAATTAGACCCGTAGCCCGCAAGGGCTATGGGTCAATAGCCCATGAGGCGAAGGCAAGTGGGCTATTGACACGTGGCCCTTGAGGATGAATTGTTTTAGTATCACCCAACTAGTCAGACAGAAAAGGCCTATAATAAAGTTAGCAAATGTAAGTTGAAAATATATTTATTTGGGAATAAAACGAAAGAAAGCGTCACGCTTTTCGCTACTCTAGGACTATTACTAATAGTCCTCTAGTAGCGTAGCCAATCAAAATGCAGCATTTGCATTAGTCCACTAGTTGGGTGATACCAATGTGTATTTAGATACACTCCTGTGACCTTGCTGAGTTTAATGTGTATTTAATGGTTCTGACTTCCAGTTATGTTGCAACCATTTGAGTATGATCCAAAGGAAAAGAGTAAACACAAGTTCATGGTTCAGACAATGTTTGCCCCAGAGGGAGAAATGGATCACGAGTCTCTGGTATGTAATAAAGTAAAAGTGTGTTGTACAATGTATTTTACTCAATCATTGTTTGACATTGCATGTTATAGAAAGGGCTTCTGATAGGGTGCAAAAAAAGTCTGATTATGCAGCAAATTAGGTGGGTTTATTTTAGCTAATTTAAACTTATTTTGTTTGGTCTAAGGGGAGCACAATTCATTTCGTACTTTTCAAGAAGCAATTAGAGCACAGAGAATTAATGATGAAATCATCTGAAGTAAATCATTTCAAATAATTGAAATCAGTGATGGCAAATCTTGCTGATTTAATGTCACGTACAGTCAGGGACGGTGGAGCAAGGGGGCTTGGGGGCTTTCCCAATTTCAAGCAAAAAACAAAAATTGATTAATTCTTTGGTAGATTTGGTTCTTGGGCTGATATTCAGCAACCTGACTACTGCTGATCGAATAAGAAGTATAAGTCTTGTGTGCAAGCAATGGAATCAGGTCGTTTATACTTCTGTGTTTTAGAAGAGAGTTGATTTTAACTGGCAACGAAATCTAACTTTCCTCAACAAGTTTGTTTTTGCTGAAACGAGAGAAGTACTATTGTTTATTTGAGTGAATTCCTCTACTTAAAATGGAATGACCGACGAGATTTCAAAAATTTTCTGGCGAAGAATTCCCCTAGAACCCCCTACAAGTTAGCGTTTAGCGTCTCTGGTGCTTGCTTCTTATCTCTCCCCCACCCAACCTCCAATGAAAAATATGCTCCGCGGTCCCTGAAAGTGTATTAAAATGAGAATAACTTGTAGATTGTATGATGCTTATTTCACAAGTTCATGAATAATTAAGGATGGTGCCTACAGGGTAAGAAAAAAATGTAGAACTCCTCTTGTCCAATGGACGAGTGAGGTTCTGGTTTTACTTGTCCCAACCTCAAGTCTATTTGTCCTTGGATGTAGAGTTAAATCCAAGCTCCGATGTATGATAATGTGTACGAAGCATACTCCTTTCTATTTTGGAACTCAGGTGACATCAACACAGCATAGATGGCTTTTTCTTCGCATTCACCTCATTGTTCTCTGCCAAAGGTTTTATTTTTTTCTTTAGCTGCTTTACATGTACTTCAAAATAGCCTCTGATGGTCGTTTATGCTTCGCTGATCAGCTATCATTGTGCATGTCCTGACAGCGATGAAGAGGGTCTATTAACCCATTGACTCCTGGGGGTTCCCCATTGACGAGTAAAATCATCTGGCATTAGACAGAGTAAAATACTGAGTATGGCCGGTTTAGGAGTGAAAGGGTTTTAATAAATGCACAAATCGATACCCCCAAATTCGTCCTAGTACGCATTGAAATAAAATGACGGGATATTTTTTCCACAGTTCAAAACTATGTGGAAAAAGCAGGACTTTTCAGGTGCTCTTGTTATCCAAAAAGAAATGTGGGGGTAACCGTGCATCTTTTAGAGATAATTAAGCTTCAATTTGGAAAAGTATGCCATACACTGCTTTGTATTTTAAAGCGTTTTACAATATTGTTGATTAATTACCTTCAAAAAATGCGTGGTTACCCTCAATTTTCTTTTTGGATTTCAATAACAATTGTTAAGGTCTGCTTTTCCTGCATATTCAGTAAACCGCGCAAAAATACCTTTGAATTAGTAGGCACCGTCCTTAACTATGGCTTTTCTTTGTCAGAGGGTCTGACCATATGCCTAACACAACAAATTGAAAATAACATGTCATTAAATAACTTTTGAAGCTTACATTAAACATACATATTTTCAAGCCCATAGAGAAAGTAAACACCCTGAACATTAGCTACAGAACTGTACATGTACTGTGCAGTCATGTAATTGAGCATTCCCTGACACTGACTAATTAGAACATTACATGTGTGATGAAATGATCATCGGTTGGTATGGTAAACGATTAATAAGTTTAACCAAGATACATGTACATAAAATAATAATAAAATTTTAATTTAGCAGTGATTATTGCTGTGTTACAGTACAGGCACTTGCATGCACGTAAAATGCGTGCAATATGGCATCTTTACACGCAAAATACATGTGAAATACACACGTGAATCATGAGTGTTAATATTTACGCGAGCTTGACAAGCACTTCAATCTTTTGTTATTTATACATGCAAACTGCATGTATTTTTCCTAGAGAAGAGTACACAAATTAATTGTGCGTTTGATTGACAAATACCGATTTATCTTAAAAGTTGGATCTTTTGGATTTCCAATCGAAGACAAAATTCACAAACGGATTGCACTACCAATTTCTTTAATCGAACTTTAATCAACTAAAGGAAATGCACTCTAAAATAGCAGTTGTGTTTTAAGTAAGCTCCCAAATTTGATAGTTTTCACAAACATGATAAATAACTACTTTCGTTGACAATTAACAGTGTAGGTATTGTCTTCTCAGCCGCGAACTCGACCCAGAGAAAAAAACCCCAAGCGTTTGCTACAATTTTTGTGTTAAGTCAATAAAAACTTGTGTAAGGATGTAATTATTTCGTTTTTAAAATTACACCGTT
>NC_090869.1:44354215-44359215 GCF_036669935.1 Montipora foliosa
GCGTATTTATGCAGGAACTCCTAAGAAACTTGTTGGTTTATGTTTTATTTTATGAATTTTGTGCGTTCTTTTGTGAATTATGCGATTTTTCGTGAATTGTGCGATCGGATGCGATTTGAGGTCGATTGTGCGAAATCGCACCATCGCGTAATATCAGAAGGCCTGATATAAGGATTTCTTTTAACTTTGGAGCTGCTGGGTGGTATTGTGTTGCGAAGGGCAAACACCAGCTCCAGGTCCCCGACAAGTACTTTTGTAAAATACCTCATATGGTAGAACATCTGTTTGACCTTTCGTATGTTCGTTCATTCCAGATGGTTTTTTGTCTTTTGAAAGGATACGCTAGCTTCACTTGATGAAAGGATACAGTAGCATTTAAATTATCTATTAACTTGTACGGAGTGATTTTACAGATCAATGAGTGTTTAAAAGCCAACCAGAACCCTTTTAGCAAAATACATTGTAAAGAATCCTGTGAATTGTGCTATTTTACTGGCATTTGTTTAAACAAGAGCTTTTTACTGTTTCTTTTATGGCAGAAATTGTGGTTAGAAGAATGGGGTGGTGGACTTTATCAAAGCACCAAGCTGGCGAAGCAATTCTTATAAAGTTGTCTGAGGATAATTTCATTAGTGACTAGTGACTTTTTCACAAATAGACGTAACTTTGACCTCACTGAATATGAGACCTCCGAGGGAATGCCAAGTGTTTACTTGAATAGATATCTATGACTTCACTGAGAAATTGCGTTCTAGTACTTATTACAGAGGTTTTGACAACTGAACAGATAGTCAATGTCACCATTTCTTGCGTGAACTTTAAACTTAAATGTAAACATTACAATGTAGCTTTCTTCTTTTTTTAAACAGAGTTTTCTACTTTATGCTTGAAAGCGACTTTGACGAGTGCAAATGTGATCAGAACATACTATCGATGTGAAAATTAACATGTTTCAAAATCAGCATTTCTTGTCGTACATTTTTGAGAGGTTTTAAACCACCACATATTCGGCCCTACATTTAAAACCCAGACTAAGGTGCGGATGAGTGCAAAACACTGTTCTATTTACCTTTTTAGTTCTAAGCTCTGGACTGATAAAAATTATTCAGCAACAACAACCTTGAAGCTCGCTCAATTTTCCCGCCATTGCCCCATTGTCCGCCACATACTGTACTCAAAATTCCTTCAAAACACAATCCTTGTCACATTTGTTGAGACACAGGTGATGCCCTCTGGGTAAATACTTGCAGTTAAAATTTTACTCACCTCAACGAAATCCCTCTAAACTCTGCAGTTTCACAGCCAAAAAGGCTAATATCATCTCGCGTTAGACAGAGTAAAATAGTTTAGGGGTGAATGGGTTTTATCGTGGAAAAACTTAAAAGAAGACATTCTAATGCATGTATGAAAGTTAACAATTTTCTTTATTTTTAACCAAGTAAACGCCTAACATTCATGATAACATGGCAAAAAACATTTAGACGCTAAAGGAAGCACTAATTGTGATTGTTTTTCAAAGAAACTGTGAATGCTAGCAAAAAAAGTTGTATTTCCAATTTAAGACCACACCCAGAATTTTCAGACAATCATAGACGAAAGTAGTTGGGAAGGTTACATATATGTAAAACGTGTATTTCAACCTGCTTCTGTTAAGGCGCAAACAGAATACATGCAGTTTCTCCTTTTCTTGTATACCTGGTAGCTCCCCCCTTCACAGCATTGAATCAGGGGGTGGGGAGAAAAGCGTGGAGGCGGTCAAAAGTGCTAACCCTCCCAACGGTTTTGTTTATGATCGTAGATTCAGAAGTAATTCGCAATTACTGTAAAATAATATCTGACCAACCTTGTCAAATCTCAACTCTGGCAAGTGCTAGGCAGTGAGAATGTTGCAAGTGTATTAAGGCCCGTTTAAATGGTTTCAACATTAAAGGAACTAGGCAGTGGAAGTGTGAACCCTTGGAACTTGTACAATCTTACAGTCAGTGGAAAGATTATTTTTCGTGCATGCCCACAGGGATCGTGTTTTGGGCCTTGCATGTGGAAAACAATATGAAAATGATCCTAATTATGAAGTAAACATTGGCAGCATATCAATGTATGCATTACAGGAATATCAATGTTACAGAGTCAACTTCAATCTGCTGGAAATCACAATATATAGATTTAGCCAAGCCTAAAAGCAGAGCCCCTGGGTTGTTTATTCTTACTGCCTGTAGGATTAGCGAAAATAAAAGGCTTTGGAATTGGTTTTCCCGTTTATTGCTTCATTATGTCATTTTATTCCCTGCCTAACTAGTGAATTCCATGGTTAATTTCACTCGAAAAACCAACTGTCACTGTCGAGGCACATCAAAAAATAGTTAGGCAAACAGAGTAAAAAAACCTCTTGTTCGCTCACATTTTAAAGCCAAACAAACCAGCAAACAGATCACAATATGGTCACGTGATATTGGTTAGCGGATACCTTGTTTTGACAGGTGTCAATTGACTATAACATTGATGTCCAATATCAAAGATGTATGCTGTAAACTAGCTAGAGTGTCAGCTGGAGTATTGCCTCCTTGATGAGCTCTAAACTTGAGCCCGTGATACATGGTTACCTGATACTGGTCACGTTGGCATATCTGGAGGGGTGGCCGGTCGTACGGTGACCAAAACCAAGTTTTCTCGCATCAATGGGTAACCATATTTTCTTAACTAGGGTGCTCCGCGCACGCTCTGCTACTAATTGGTAGGAGTAGAATCTACATGTATGACAAGCAAACAGCAAGAAGTACCAAGTCATGCCAAACATCAGAGAAAAAGACAATGGCACTCCAATTCATATTAACCTGGGAATGAAACTGTTGGTCAGTTTTACGAATTATCAACCTCAACAATATACATCCACATTATAAGCAGATATTGGTTTAAGGCAAATCTACCATCTCTGAACAACAAAAGACTACAGCATGTACTGATACTGATGTACAAAATAAAGCATGGACCTAGCGATATAGCTAAGAAAATTCTGATTTTCAGTTACCATATTTTAATACAGTTAGATCTGGAAAATGTTTTATCAGGTACTTGGGACCATACCTACGGACAAAACTGTCTAAGAAAATAAGGGAATCTTCGTCACTTGCTATCTTTAACAGAGCTGTGCGTAAGATGGACTTGAGACTGGCAACTGCTTGCATTTATTTTATGTGAACATTGATAGTGTTATATATAAATATAATAGCATTGAAGTGACATTGTCAGTGAGGACCAGGCAAGGTCCCCTGATCGAGGTTGGCAGATTCCCTCCAACTATTTAATTTTCAGCATTTTTTCTCCATCAGGTAAGATAACAATCAGTGGTATTCTTAGTAAAATAAAATTAATTTCTTTGAATTTTGACCATCCCCCTAGTTGTTTGTGCTATTTCGGCCAGGTGAGACAGGAATTTAAATCAACTTACATGACCAATTTTACTCACTTCGCATCAGCTTCATCCATTTGTACCAATTTTTTTATGTTTTTCGCTCTGCAAACAACTAATGTCTGCAATATAACGATTTTAGATAAAAGTAAAATTGCTTTCAATGGGCTCCAAATGTTACGACTTTGGCAGCTATCGCTCGTAAGAAGAATTTTAACAATTTTCAGAGCCGATTTTCTCAAAAGAGTGGCAGTTTATTTTCAGATCAGAACTATTTTTTTATTAGTCCGTCTTGCAGTTTGTACAAGCCTTCTCTTAAGGAGCAAAGGGTGGCAGAGTCGGTTAGTGCGCGGCCTTGGTGCAAGAGGTCCCGAGTTCAATCCCCAGATCTCACATCCTTGTTTCGACTTCTTTCCTTTCAGTGTAGCCTACATTGTAAGCAGCTTTAAATACCCTTAAAACCGGAGCACTGATGGAAAGAGGGGGGTAAAATGAGTGCACCGTCGGCTTCCTGGGAGAATACTCTCTAGAGAGTAAAGGAACTTCTGATGTTAAATAAGGTGTACCTTTACCTTTACTAAATCTGCAAACTCCTATTTGGAAAGTTAAATCCTTCTGTGTGAGCTTTCTCGCAACTTAACCTACAATCATAGACAAAAATGGTTGGGCAGGTTATGTAAGTAAACTGCACCAGAGCTGTATTTCAACCCGCTTCTGTTAAAGGCAAAAGAAATAGTTTCACCTTCTCTTAAATAGCCCCCTCCCCCTATTCAATATTGGAAGGTAACAACAATTTCCCACTAAAACCGTTCAGTTTTGCACAACATTGAATCAGGGGGGTCGGGACTGAAGGAAAGAACACATCAAAAGTGCTAACCTTCCCAACGGTTTTGTCTATGATTGCAGTTCATCATTTGTATATTTTGTCGTAATTTGCATAATTGGTGTTTTTTGCGAATAGAGTTTGCTTTTGAGTTGTTACATACGCTATGTGCGCTTGAGCTGTTTCATATTGCAGGTATTTTGTCATGTTGCAAGTTAAAATGGCCGCCTAATTAGCATAATGAAAATTTATATTCTCTGGAAAACTTCAGGCACGTGTTGTTATTAGCAACGAGTCACCTTATGTGCCATAAAATAAAGACTGAAGAGTTAATGTTTTCCTTACCAATGAAAGTCAATTCAGTGCATAAAAAAATGTAATTTGATCATGGAGCTACACTGGTATGCAAAACTTATACTTATTTGAAGGGAAGTGAAGCACAACAGTTTCTTGTCTGGAGGAGTGACAAAACATAGCGATGAGCTATAGCTGATTAATCCATGTTCAGTGTTACTGAAATCTTACAGCCTTTAGCCAACATCAAAAATACCATAATACTCTTTGTTTCTTCCTCCAAAACTTTGCGTGAGCATTGTTTCCAGTTTTGCTTGGGGCCATTAGAAGGCCCAAGAGACAATAAAAATAATGTTTAAACTAAGAGTATTATGGTAATTTTTTATGTATTAGCTAATTTCTTTAACTACAGAAGTAAAAAGTAATTGGTTTCATCCAAGGCAATGCTAAAGGATAATGAAGGAGATCTGGCATTTT
>NC_090869.1:44369215-44374215 GCF_036669935.1 Montipora foliosa
GACCAGTTAGAGCTACCATCAGTGAAATAAAAACTACGTATTGCCAAAACTAAGGCTAACCCTAGCACTAACCACAAGGGCAACCTACAGGTCAGTGCTTAGGCCTAATCCCAACCTAAAGTTCAAATACATACCTGCTAATATTACACGATGCAAGCCTGTGTTTAAGAAGAGCAACCCAGCTCTGCCATCCAATTAACGGCCAATGCTATTACTGAGCATACTTTCTAAAGTTCTACAGTGTTGTGTTTTCAACCATTGTTTTCAGCATCTTGTAGCCCAGTTGCATCATCTTCAACGTGGCGTCCTTGAAGGAAGGTCCACCACTACCTAACTCTTGGGAAGTCAACCATGATATATTTAAATGGTTACTGGTACAATTTAACTGGGATGAAAAAGTTATCCACAACATATAATATGTATGTTGTGGTTCAAAGTTGTTCTTGGTTTATAATTTTTCAAACCAGTTCATTTTTTATTTTTCTTTGTGTAATATTCATTATCATAATCTGAGGGAAAGGAAAAAGCAAAATTGAACCAGTTTGAAAAAAAATATTTAACCAAAGAGAAATTAAACCATAAGTCACAATGTGTACTCTCTTAGCTATTATATTATCTATTAAATAGCTGGGTCTTTATTGCCTAAGACCATATGCGATGCTCCCCATAACAGGGAGGTAAATAGAAAAAAAAAATTTCAGATTGCACTTAATACAAATAACATTGATCGCTCGCTGATCGCAAAGAGAATGCTAACTGGTATGGCAACTATTCGCTTATACTTGCCGGGCGTGGCGTGGAATTTCCGCTGCGGTATTTAATTGTGATAAACAAGTCTATCACTCACTTCACATGACAAGTGAGAAAACTGTAACAGGGCAACATACTTCTCTCAGGCAAATAAAGTTTATCGTATTGTTGTAATAACTGCTCCCTTTTGTCTTTACTAGTATTCCTTTTTTTATCACTACCACCAGTTTATTGAATGTTCTTCACTGTTCCTTTTCATTTAGTATACAGTATTTTTTTGTCTTTTAACAGTGGAAAGATGCAGACCAAAGTTCATTTATGGACTCTAAACTTAAATGTGTGTTTGATTTTGTGGACGACCATGACGAACCAACCAGCAGTGGCATAGGAGGAAATGTAAGCCATTTTAGAGTTGCTTTCTGTGCATGTGAAATGCCTCTGCAGCTTGGTTTTAATTGCTGTGTAAAAGGTGGGTGGCCATGTAAACAAGTCTTTGTGCAGGTTTGCTGTCAGCATTGAATTTTGACCTGTATCAAGGATGTAATTTTCTTGCTTAAGTCACCATCTCAAGAATTGAGGAAGTACGTGGGCAAAATTGAAGTTCACAACAAGTGTAAGATGTACAAAACAAAGCTTTTCCTTGCAGTAAAATTCAATAAATGTGATCAGCTTGTCATAGAAAGTTGGTAAATTCTCTTGTCTTTAATCAGAGAGTATTAAATTTTACCATCTGAATCTTCAAAATTATTATTTCCTGTAAAACTGAAGATACATTTTGATGTTTGCAGTTTTGCCATGACACCACAGTTCAATAAAGTAAGACAGTGTGCAGTTTGTGTACAACAGCCTTTACTTGTACACGTATTGATGTTTTTATATTATGCAAATTTCACGTTTGCAAGTGGCAGCTTACCGTTTCTTTTGTTGTGCAATGCAATACCACACAAAGCAAAAGTATCGCAATGGATAACAAAGACATGCAAAAAATGTATAAAATTATACTCTTATTTACACGCATACACGCATGTATATTGACATGCATGTGCGTCATACTGTATGTGCATATGGTACTGGTATGCAAAGTTTGCTTGTCTTTGAGCTGTACTGTAAACGTTTTTTGTGGGAGAAGAGAGAACATGAGAAAAGTAACCACTTGTACAGTACTGCTTGAACTTACAGTTGTATTAACTTTTTCCACATCATTGTTGCATCATCACCCGGGAAGTTTCCTTTGGTAATTATGTGGCAGGACATGTTTTTGCAGACTGGGGTCTAAAATGTGGCCAGGCTCTAAAGTTGCCACAAAAGAGCTTTGGTAACACCTCACTAATTAAGAGCAAATTCCCACAAAATTCAAATAATTATAGTCCGGTTAAGACTTGAAAATTTAAATTCGCCCCACTTTAGCATATAAGTAGGCCTCAGTAAAAGTGAAAACGTCATGCATTTTCTTTCCTTAAATATTTCGGTATTTCCGAGAAAAACAATATTTTTCAATTTCACGTCCTGGCATCAAGTTAGCGAGTCCCAACCGGGCTGAAAACCGACCATTTTCATTCGCTTTGTGTGTCGTTCCAAAAGATTTTACATTCTAACTATATAAGGATAGGTCTTCCAATATATGTAAAGTTTAGTTTGGGCAAATGAATAAGCACTCGTCAAAAAATTATTCAAATCGTACGGAAAAATCAAAATCACGCCAGTAGTCGAATGCGTGACCAAACATTACCCGTGTATTTATAATTAATGAAATCCCTTCATTTCGAAATATCTGCATTACTAAGGCACACTGCAGCATAAATATGTTCACTTTAGCTCGGATATGATATCTTGACTGTCAAACAACGTTTCTCTCCAGTCATTTCTTCAATGGCGTTCCGCTAAGTTTGTAAGATGAGAACCTCCGTAACGGGCATCTGTTTGGTAGATTTAACCTCAAAAAGCGATTTTGCGAAGTCCCTATGCAACCTGTACCTTGGTGGTTCATTGTATTGCTCGATAGAATCACTCAACCTGCTTTGAAGCAGAAATAGCCAGTGACAACGAATAAGCCACGTGTATGATTGCTCCGTCTTTCTAATTTGCATATTGTGCAGCATATGGCAAAATTCTTTGCACTGGTTAGGGGTGGGGATTTTTGTAAGCTGAGCGTCGGCCAATAACATGCAACAAAAAAATGCATTTGAATCTCAGTACTGTGGTTCTACGGAAAACGAAATTAGAATTTTTTGTATATTTATTTTATACTATAATTGACCATGCGACAAAAATGTTGGTTTTTTGAGATTTAATTTTGTTTACTTTCCCTAGACGACAGTAACTTAATTAACTAATACCAAATAAAGTAAAGAAAGTCCTTTTTCCCACGAGAAATTTTAACAGCAAAGCCGCTGTTAAAATCATGGCACTAGTTGGTAGTCCTTGTTCTCACGATCGACACGACCATAGCAAATTATGCATCAGTCAATTTTAGCCGTAACACCCCCCCCCCCCGGGCTAATCACAAGACTTCCACTTATGTCCAGGTTTGACCCTAATTAGATGCACGCCCAATTTTGACATCCAACACAAAGTGTCCCTTTAAGTCTAAGCATTTGCTACCTATTTTCAACAATAAGGTAAAGGTAAAGGTAAAGGTTAGCATTATTTTTAGCTTTGGGTAAATGCAGCAGTTAATCTTCACTTAAAGAGCAGCATTTGGGATACACTTTGGGACATAAATTGTCTGTATTCTGAGACACAAGTGATGTTGAAGTTGGCTAGAAGAGCAAGGGGACACTTCGTGACGCTTATTGCAATCCGTGTGCATCTAATTAGGGTCAAACCTGAACATATCTCAAGACTTCAAGGACAACAGGTCGTGTTAGTTGATTCTTATTTTATTTATTTCCTTATATTTTGGTTTGTTTTGAATATTTTGACTAGAATAAGGACAACCCTGTTAACAATGTTTACAATAAAACAATTATCAGTTTAAGAAATGTCACAACTAGTGGGTTCTTATTTATTGTCCTGTCTAACCAAAAAGTATGGCAACAGCATCAGCCTGTATAGAGACGACGGTTTGGCAGCTTTTAACTCAAACCCTCAACAGATTGAAAGAATCAAGAAGGGCTTCTGCCAAATTTTCCGTGAAAACGACTTAAAGATCACAGTCGAAGCAAACATCACTAAAGTAAATTTCTTAGACGTCACCCTTGACCTCCAATCTGGAAAGCACTATCCCTACACAAAAGAAGGAAACATCCCACTCTACGTTCACAAGAAATCCAATCACCCCCCATCCATCCTAAAGAACATACCGGAATCCATAAACAAGCACCTCTCAGAAATTTCTTCCGACAAAGAATCATTTGATAAAGCGAAAGAAACCTACCAAGATGCACTCTACAAGAGCGGCTACATATATAATCTAACCTACAGAAAAACAACTCCAGAAACCAAACACAGCAAGAATAGGCCTAGAAACATCACCTGGTTCAATCCTCCGTACAGCCAAAACGTCAAAACAAAAGTTGGAAAGTGTTTCCTCACCTTAATCGGCAAGCACTTCCCAAAATCACACCCTTTGCACAGAATTTTCAACCAGAATACTCTCAAAATTACTTATAGCTGCATGAGCAATGTAAAAACAATTATCTCCAACCAAAATAAAGCCATCATTAACAAGTCATCAAATCCACCCGCTCAAACTATCAACACTTGCAACTGCCGTGACAAAAGATCCTGCCCTCTAGACGGAAAGTGCAACGTGCGGAATACCATCTATCAAGCAGAGGTCACAACATCTCAGTCAAAGCAAACTTACATCTGTCTTTGCGACACATCATTCAAATCACGTTATAGAAACCACACATGTTCCTTTAGAAATGAACGCTACAGAAATTCCACTGAACTTAGTAATATGTATGGGGTTTGAAAGACAAGAAAGTCGACTATCGCATTAAATGGCGGATTGTTAGGGATGCGAGATCCTATTCCAATGTAACGAAGAAGTGTACATGTAATTTATGTCTGTGGGAGAAATACTATATAATTTGTAGACCAGATTTGGCGACCCTTAACAACAGAAATGAGCTTGTAACAAGTTGCAGACATGCAAAGAAATTCCTTCTCAATAGCGTAATTATTTAAGGCTTATTTTTAGCAGCTCACTGGAAACAGTTTGTATTGTTTAACCGTTGCTATGCACCCCAGCCTATAGTGAATTGCTACCGTTATTTTCAAAATCACTGTAAAACACCATGTAT
>NC_090869.1:44376715-44394215 GCF_036669935.1 Montipora foliosa
ACAGTAATATTTTGTTTACAGTCTGACAAAATTGAATGCTTGTAGAGGTGTTTATAGCATTTCCAAACAATACATGTATTCTCAATGTGATTTTCAATTCAGTTCAATTCAATGCAATGTATTTGATGATCTCATGTCATCTACAATGGGAAAAAAACCATTGCGCTCCCTATGTGCCTAACTCTGAGATCCAGTCTGCTTAGGAAATGGCAGCAGAGAAAAAACATGTGGTGCATGCATACATTTATGTATTATAAACCAGGAGGTAGCTCTGAGGAACCCTCGCTAATTCTACTGTGGTTCATCCATTAGCTGTGAGGTGTTTTACATGGATAACCAGTTATGTTACACTACTGAGTGCATTTTGTAAAGCAAACAGCTGCTTGGTAGTGCTATGGACTCAATCCTTTTAATCATTCAGTTTCTTAAAAGTCAATCCTTTTAGTCATACAGTTTCTTGAAAGTGATGGAACCAGTTGGTTTGAGCTGCCTCACATTCATGTTCACTGACTCGCATGGCATCGTTGTGGGAGAAAACTGCTGTATAGTGTAATTGTTTCCGACAAAATCTGAACAATTTGAAAGATGTGCAAACTGTATAAGCAGTACTGTGTGATCCAGACATTAAGTTACTCGAAGAAATAATTTCTACCAGTTAATGTGTTGTCATTAAACAATCTTATCTTGGTGTTTCTATCTACAGCAACAAGCTGAAGTTGCGGACAGCAAAGAACCTCTGAAAGTCCAAAAAGCAGAATATGTTGGAGTTGAAGGTGGACCCACAGCCCCACATACTGGCAATAAGACAGTGCCCTTACAAAGTTGGAATAGTTCTCACCCTGAACCAGATGTGGAAGTTGCAACATTAACAAAATCTTTTCAAGTATGTTTGTGACAGAAAATATCCTTAATATGAAGTGGGCACTCCCCAAAAAGGTTGCTCTAGATTTAGTATAGGTTATAATTTTATGGAAGTTTATGTACACTCCAAAGCCCTTTGTTAGGTTGGAAATGTGCCACAGAAACTGGTAAGGTGACTATAGAATATCAAAAGTGTGGGGTTTCATCTCTTCGGGGTGGGCATTAGCATATATTTGCCACAGCACTGCCCTGACATCTCATAAAGGACCTTTCTTAGCTTTGTGATGTCATCAACGTTGCTGGATTTAGTTGCTTTTTTATTTTATTTTTTATTTTATGGGAGGGGGGGGGGGGATTCCACTATCTTTGTGTTGTCACATTTTGTCATGTCCCTTGCCTTGTTTTGGGACCTTACATGTATATAGGTTGTTTTATTTTTATACCTACATGTAAAAAGCAGTGAGGACCAAGAATCAATTGCAATTTTTTTCTTAATTTTCAGGACTTACCTAGTAAAAGTTAAAATTCCAAGTTGCCCACTAGGCAGGCAACCATGCTTTAATTAATTATATATTAAAGAACTTTAAAAATACTGTATCTTTTTGTGGCTTCTGCTTTCCATATATGGAAGCAAAGCCATATGGTCATTGCATTGAGTGAGTGTAACAAAAGAATATGAATGATTTCTGCCGATTTTTACCCAATTGCTACGAATTTCATTCAAAATTAACACATAGTCACAATGTTGTCCCGTCCGGGTCATCCTTGTAAATATTGAGCCGTCCCTTTTGTTAATAAACATCTCATTTCTTGTTGCAAATTCACTTTCTCCTTCTTTAAATTATCTCTCACACAAACGCTTTTGGATATCGATAGATGTTTCAATGATTCCCTTCCTTTCTATAGTTTCTTTAATGGAAGCCACATGCAAACGAAGACTGACTAATTGTTTTGGCTTGACATTTCTTAAAGTTGTGAATTGATTGAGTGAGTGGCTGCTTGAGTTGGAAGGTGTTCAGAGAAAGTCACTTGCCCAAGTGTGCTATGCACACCCATTTCCAAGCCTGCAATCTTGTTCTTTTCTTCATAAATTATTTTCAGTTTTACAGCTTTAGAGAGAAGAAAAATGCCTGATACATATATTTTACAAGAGATACACCACCCATGTTATCTCAAGTCATGCTATTTATGTGTGACAAAAGGTTTAAACGAAAATTTAGGCTAGTTGATATCATGTGCAAGAAATCCATAAATTAATAGTAATTTTTTTTTAAAGGTGGAACTTCAGACTTAACACCCTATCGAAAGAATAAACACTGAAGAATAAACAAAGAATAAATATTGATCCACTGATAGACAGTTTTTAAAAGCTCTGTCCACAATTAAGAAATTGTTGATTGTACACTCATTGGTCTTTTACTAACAAATCGACTTTTATGATTCTGCAAGATTCAATACTGAGATGAAGTAACAGAAGCAGTAAGCATATTAAAAACCCACAAAACCCACTTCGGGAGTTTCCATAATAGTCCAGGAGGTTCCATAATAGTTTAATGTGTAATCTATTTCACCAGAAGTGTGCATTTGAAGAGAAAACTTTCTAATTGTGTCAGTTCTGCAGGATGTACCTTGGGTATTGATCATGATGCCATATGATTTCAGCGTTTGGACGCCATCTTGTTCTGACACAAATAACCTTGATCTTGTGTGATAGTGTTACGGCTTGCCCAAGGGAAGTCAAGTCTTCTTCGATGGGGTCAATGCCTGGATGGGTGACCATCTAGCAATACCAAATGAGTGTCTTATTGATGACAAAACAGGAATCCAACACACTTCACTAATCCTGTATTACTGCTAGTTGTATAAAACAAATAGATTCCATGTTCTTGTTAGTATGTTCAGAAAAAAATCACAGAAGTCATCAATATGTGGTATGAACATCAGTGACGCACTTGGCCATCTGTGTGATCTATTTATTACTTAACAGATGCACTGCAGCATGGGAACTATCTATTGATGCTAGCTATTGCCCCTAAGAAGCAATTACATTCTACGTCTCCATCAATTAATCTGAACCTTTTTCTCCAAGTACATACAAATTTTTATGTTGAATACATTACAGTAGCTATCACTTAACAAAACTGTACTATTGGAAGGAGTACCTCTACAACACTGTAGTGACAAGCAGGTATGCTAGGGTTCATGTAAAACAGCCACTGTTGCCTTACAAAATGTGTGTATTAGTGTGATGTAATAGCCTACCATATCAATGGGCGATCAGGTGCTTTTGTCCCAAAAACTTACTAGGTATCCCCATTTTCTATTTCAGGAAAGTAATTACCAGGCGAAATTGAAGCTTTCTGCAACTTGAGCTACCTTGACTATTAGACCGTTTAAGGTGGCTTGTTTGTTAACATCTTTGCCTGCTGATCACTTTCCAGCAGTAAGAAATGGGGGGTCGCTGAGTTTGTGTTTAAGATGTACATGTAAGTGTTTTGTTTTAAAATATAGTGTGCTTTTAGATGGCTGTCCTGTTTCAGTAGTGACATTTTGCGGCATAATAATGAGTGCATCTTGTTTACAGCAAAAATTGTTTCGTATGGTACCACACAATTCTGATATGTGAAAAAGTGGTCTTTAGACTTAATCCTTGTGGGAAGACAGTCTCTTGAAGTTGTTGAAACTAGATAAGCCACTTTAAAATGACAAATCTTCTCTAATGGCCTTAAATATAATGCTGTAAATTTAGCTAGAGACAAAGAGCTTCTCTCCCTTTTTAACAGGCAGATGAAGGAAGAGTTACACATGAAGAATTGGAAAAACTTAAAAGAGAAAACACCTCTCTCATGGTATGTGAAGTATGGTGTGACCATTAAAATGAGAAGATGAAAATTAGTGGCTGTTATTCATGTTTCAAAGGAATATTAATTTCTTCTGTGTATTAAAGGTGCTTGGTGCCCTCCCTTTTTTGTCAGGTTTACTAGGAAACTCCTTACAAATGCCACATGTATTTTTCCTCATCATTTGAGGTTTACGCTAACTGACTGGAAAACTGCTAACAGCCTGTAGATCCGCTGCAATGTGCACACTGCAAATTGCTCATAAAAAACATGTAAGCCTCTGGTGGCACAGTAGACCACCATCAGCCATACTGCCTGCACTGGTGCATATGACTGCTGACCCGAAGGCCATGACACTATGTGACACTGTACCTGGATGAGTAACCGTTGACTCAGTTAAAATGCATTTAACTTCATCAAGAAGCCCTCTGGGCTAGTAAGAGTCATGCATAGTAACATCACCCCATTCAACATAACATCAAACAATCTCTGTGGTTTTTTTGGTGCAGTTGGAATTGGGCGTTTCAGGGCCATGGCTTGGGGGGCCATGAGTCCCTTTATCAGAGGGCACGAAGGGCCTCTGCCTGGGCGTGGGGGCTCATGGCTGGGTTGTCAGGTTTTGCCAGTCATCGGTGCAGTCTCCATCTTAGAGCTGGCTGCCAATAGTGGACGTTCCAGGCAAACAACCTCCACTTTGCAACAGAGTTGTTAAGTGAAGTTAAGTGCAATTTAACTGATCAGAATTAGATTACAATTAGGAGCAGCTGTGGTCAATTGTTGTCAGTGGTTTTGTTATATTTGCCCATCTGTTGGATTCCTTGTGCTTTGGGTTGTAGAGCTTATTTATCGGTGTAGCAGGTAGAAGGAGCATTTTGTGTGGAGCGTTTTTCCCCTCCCAGTCAGATATGTTTATGGAACCCATGATCATTTTTTGTTATTGGTTGAGCATGGAATGCAGACATCCGTTGGCAGACAGGTGTAAGAAAACATGGGTGAACTATGTGTATAAATCAGGATTTGAAAAGAAAACAAGGATAGCACATCATGCTCATGCACCTTGTAACTGCATTTTTGTGGGAGCAGTTCTTTCAAGTTATAAATGTGTGACATGGACTTTGGACAAATCCTTGAACTTTAAGGAATAAAATAACTATTTACAAGGCTACTTTTTTTATATGTAAAAAAAGTGCTTCTGAAATAAAAGAAGATGAAAATTTAGCCATGTAAATAGTTATTTTAAACCTAAGCGAACTTTAGGGACATCATTGTAACAGAATAGTTGTATAACATATGAGCGTGAGATATCTGTAGGAATTTGACACCTGGCTGCTTTAGATTGATTTATTGATTTACTTGAGTAAAAGTGTTTACTATTTTGTGACTTATTCCCTTTAATGTCCCATGGGTCACATGTTTCTTGAAGACCTTTGGTCTTTTCTCAGTACAACATTTCCAACAGCCAAACGGTTACGTTTCTGTTGCTCTTGCAAAGTTAATGGGTTAAGTTTGGCAGATACTAAACTCTTTGCCACCTCATCACTGGTGCGTATTAGTATGTTGGAAGTTCCATGGTGGGGAAGTATGATAGTTTGTTTTGTAGGCAGAAAATGAGGAGACTGGGGAGACTGTAATCGTGACTGGACGTCCCATCCTGTAGTGAACGATTTTTGTGAGGGAGGACTCTCAACAGCTAGCACCACTGCCCGTCTGTGAGAGGAATAAGCTTCTTGGATGACAAAACACAAACTTGCATAACGAGGATCAAGCTCAAGCTCAGCGAAACTCGCCACTGGAGCCAAAGAAGGTCAGAGCCATGGAACAAGGTGGCGAAAAAAGTGTGGTTAAGGCGTTGATCCATAAACTTAGCGACAATGTGGACAATAATTTCGCTAAAATACGTGAGGAACTAAGTGGTTTCCGTTTCTATATGAAAGCAGAGTTAGACGGCCTAAACACAAAAAAAGAGCATGGAAGGAGTGTGGGCCTCAATTGATGATTTGAAAGGAGAGAACGCCGTGCTGAAGGCTGTCAAAGCCCTCCAGGAAAACGAATCGCAGGAGTTGAGACAGGATTTGGATAAGGTTAATCAGGAACTGACTTAGGGTGTGTATTCGATTGACCGTATTCCGGAATAAGAATATGTGTAGTGATCATTTAAAACGGCATGTCAGGCGTTTTGAAGCAACAAGGGTAATAAAGGTATGCTTAAAATAGCATTTTAGTAGGTGTTTGACAATTTTGATGTGAATCTCTGTAAAAACGAAGTATCTCTAACTTCTCTCCAATGTATTCCTATCTAGAATATGGTCAATCGAACACACCCTAAGACTAAAGAAGAACTGAAAGAAGAAAGGAATAAAATTGTTGAACTAGAAGATTATACAAACCGCAAATTTAACAATATTCCGGAATCAACCGAACATTTAACATCTAGGGACGTTGTTTGTGACATTCTCCAAAGGGAATTGCAGATTGACACGTCAAATATTTGGTTTCGTGCTGTCCATTGGATAGGGAAGCGCAAGGAAAATAAAATTAGGCCAATTATTGCCCGATTTGCCTGCAGAGAAGATAGAGATCTTGTCTTCAGCAAGAAGAAGAAGACGTCTACGTAACTGCTGACTACGCAATCCAGGTAGAGCGAAGAAAGCTGACAAAAGCAATGCGCAAAACCAAGGATAAAGGTGACGGGGTGAAAGTTGCGGGCCGATGGTTATACAGTGGGGAGCAGAGATACAACTTGGAGAACATTCCTGTGGTCGTATCCAACGAACTGGATACAGGTAATAACCAAGCTTGATCAATATAACTGGCGGAACAATAACAATTGTTTACGGTGGTGATTACTGAATTTTTCATCATAGCACTAGAAAGTCAACACCTCACAAGTAAAGTGGTCAACCGTATAGTCTTAAGACACATACTTTATTTGTATAGTTGTTCGTGTCGTTATTTTTTGGTTTCTCTCTTGTATGTAATTCAATTTTTAATGTAAGCAGGTTATATGTCCTTAAACAACCAGAAGTGTTCATAGGTGAAACCGGACAACCTTATCCACCTTAATTTAGACACTAAGCAATGGAATTGAAAATAGGATCATTTAATGTGCGAGGATTAGGGGACTGTTTCAAGCAACGAGAGGTTTATAATTGGCTATGAGCAAAACAAATGTCGACATGTCTCATACAAGAGGTCCATTGCAAGAGGTCGCTAAAGCCTTTTGCGAAGACTTAGATGTAATTGATGTGTGGAGGGTGCTACATCCGATCTCTTCAGAATCACTTGGCAACAAAAAAGGCCTGAGGTTCACTGCAGACTTGATTCTTTTATCTTGTTAATCAGAGCACTTTCTTTGACATCAATGAAGCTGATATCGTACCAGGATACAAAACGGATCATTCTGTGATCTCCTTGACATTTTGTGTACATTCCAGTGCTAGAGGCCGAGGGTTCAGATTAAATCAACCCTGGAACAGATGGATTGCCATGCGAATTCTATAAAGGTTTTTGGAGGGATGCGAGAGAAACCTTGATTAGCGCCTTAAATTACTGTTATTATGATGCATGAAGCTATCAAGTTGATACCAAAAAAAGTCACGGATCCTAACTTGATAAAGAATTGGCGACCACTCATGTTATTAAATTGTGATTATAAGATTGCAACCAAAGCTATAGCAAGGCGGATATAAACTATGCATCCTAGGCTTATTTCACATGATCAAACAGGCTTCATCAAAGACAGATATATAGGTGAGAATATTCAGCTGATAGACAGTACAAAAAGATATTCTGGGTCGTCTTCTTTTTCTTGACTTTGAAAAAGCCTTTGACACTCTCGAATGGCCTCTCATACATAAAACTCTTGAGCACTTTGGTTTTGGCCCATCTCTCATCGAATGGACTAAAGCTTTTTACTGTAATATCCAAAGCTGTATCCTAAACAGCAGATGGTCTAGCAATTTCTTTAACTCAGCAGAGGAGTTAGGCAGGGCTTGTCATTTGTCACCATATCTTTTTATCCTTGCGGCAGAGATAATGGCTGAAGCCTTGCGCAAAGTCAATATGCAGACGATACAACACATGTTTTAGACGGCTCCAAAAAATCTCTTAAAGAGTCAGGCATCTGGCATCGTACTCAACAGCAGGAAAACGGAGGCCTTGTGGATCGGCTCTAAAGCGAACACACCTGTTAAGCTCTGTCTTGAATTAGACTTCAAATGGGCTTTCGACAAATCTAGATATAACAATGTCCCAGAGTTACACTGAAAAACTAGAAAAAGTAAGGGCGATTTAAGGCTGATGGAAATTTCGTATGCTTAGCCTTTTAGGGAAAATCACAGTATTGAAAAGTCTTGTTATGTTGCAATTAGGAAATATTCTTTCCCCTCTTGGAACACATCAAAGAGTATTAAGGGAACTCAACACCATTTTCTTTTCTTTCCGTGGAGCGGTAAAGATGACAAAATAAAAAGAAATGTTGTGATAAATGATTTCATCCAAGGAGGAATAAAAATGATAGATATTTTCTTTCAACAAATCCTAATAAGCCATTTGGATAAAAAAGTACCTAGATCTTAACAACCACGGTAAATGGAGAACCATCTTCGACTTGGAACTCCAGCAGTATGTGGGAGATATCTCAAGCTTGACTAACTTATCTTGCCCCTTTGTTAAAGAAATTCTGGAAATATGGAGTGAAGATTTTTTGAGACAAATGTAACATCTGAGGATCTTTTTTTGGGCGCTGCTTTGTGGTATAATTCTTTGATATGAATTGGTAATAGACCTGTTTTTTTTTTTTTTTTTTTTTTTTTTTACAATGATTGGTACGCTGTAACAAAGATTTAACAAAGGTTGAACATCTGTGGGATAACTCCTCTAGCTTCCTCACTTGGACTGATTGTCAAAACTGAAAGTTGAAAGTTCGGCTCCTTGATTACTTTGGAATGGTCTCTGCAGTCAACTTCCTCCAGAAAAAGGGGTGCTACATAAACATAAACATGAATGTATGCTAAGCCAAATAGACTTGTATGTAAGAAGTTAATCTCGTCCAAAAGTGAGCAACCTCATTTGTTTCAAGAAAAATGGAGCAATGAGATTAACCTCCCACCAAATGAAAATGTCGATTGGAGTGAAGCTTACCAGTTGCCATTTCAGTGTACTAAAAGCACAAAACTTACAACGTTTAATTTTAAATTTTTACATCACCGCTTGGCAACCAATAATTTTCTTAAAAAGATAGGAGTAGTAGATAGCGAAAATGCTCATTTTGTCAGTCGGAAACAGAAAATTCGCTGCACTTTTTTTGGGAATGTGGAAACACTAGAGCTTTTTGGAATAGTCAATTCTCGTGGTCCCAGTCTTGTTTGTTTGTTTGTTTTATCTTTATTTAAAGAGGGAGACGTAGTAACCTGTTACAGTTTTCTAACTTACGGCCCTCTCCGAGCATTTTACCCTCCCAACCATGACACACCACAGAAGACAGACCACAACACCGGGAACTACATGCCCTACTCTTTGCGACAAGTGTGCGGGTTCTTTTACGTCCCACAGGATTATGAACATTGAAGGGTTGTGAGACGGGCCCTCCAGCTTATCGTCCTTATCCGAGAAGACTAGAGAGTCTAACCATTTGCAGATGCAATTACAAAGGCAGCACTTTCTCCTCAGTTATTTAAAGATCCTGAGTGTTGGTCCGGCCAGAGTTGAAGTCACGACCTCCCACGTGACAACCCGGTGCTCAACCAACTGAGCCACCGGTGGCGGTTGTCAAGTTATCGATGTTTTTTTGCAAGAAGATGCTGCATTGGGTCTGAGGCCTGATAAAACAGAAAACAAACTCCAAATAAACTTTTGCCTTTTAACCGCCAAGTATTATATCTGGTTATGGCGAGACAAAGAGAGAAAACCTAAACTAGATGGTTTTCTTTGCCACTTGAAAATATATCTATCAAACTGAAAACAATAGTCAAACAACAGTTCCGAAGAAATGGGAGCCATTCGTACCCTACTTATTATTCAACGATGCCCTAAGCCGAGTCTCCAAAAGTAACATATATATTTCATTCCTGAGTGTTTTAGATATTTACCCTGTGATAGAACAAGAGGACATAAACCTGCTATGAATTGTTGTATGTATAGGTGAACTAGTACTGCTTTGTAAATGGTTATTGTATTGTATAATGTAAATACTATTAAACAGTATTAAGCAGTGTAATGTAATGAATGGTGTATTGTGAAAAAAGAAGAAGACGAGTTGGCCTTGGAGAGTTGATGTGAATTGTTTTACTAGTCCTTGGTTTTACTAGTGCCCAGCACCAATCCCATGGGTCACATGTTTCTTGAAGACCTTTTGGTCTTTAGTCAGCACAGCATTTGCAACGGCCAAACTTTTTAAAGATCGGTTACATTTCTTTGGCTGTTGCAAAGTAAGATAAGATAAGTTGACCTTGGAGGGTCGATGTTAATTGTCTGATGAAAGGTAAAGTTAAAGGAGTGCTGATTGTGTAAATCCTTGATCTTGCAGACCAAGGTCTGGATAAACTTGTCATCTTTGGCGAAACTGCTCTTTTGTAGCAAGATGGACGAGACTCTGGGTCATAAAGATTTGCTCTTCTCATTCATACCCATCAAAATGTATTGTAGTAGGTGGACTAAATAATGCGGTTATCCCTGGTTTCGTTGATTGTTTCCTTAAGGTCTTTCTCTGCCTGGATGAAATTTGTGGCATTGTCACAACAAATTTGCTTCTCAGTCGAAGCTCGGATGAAGCACCTCAAAGCTTCAAGAAGCAAGTTTATTTCAATGGAATTTTCCTCTGCAGAGAGTTTCTCTGCTTCACAAACAAGCAAACAGGCATCCGCGTATTGTTTGATTAAAGATGCGCCAAAGCAATCCAAGGTAGTTCTTGTGAATTCCAAGGGTCTGGAAAAAAAGTAAAGAAAAGGAACTTTATTCAAGTGTCTAGTCGTTCTAGCACTAATAATAACTAATAGGGGACACTGTAAACTGAAATTAACAATTTACACAAATAAAGTGTAATGTTGGTTTTTGAGAAGAGGGGAAACCGGAGTGCATGTACCCAGAGAAAACCTCTTGGTGCAGAGGAGAGAACCAACAAGCTCAACCCACATATGACGCCGGACCTGGGAACCAAACCCAGGCCACATTGGTAGGAGGCGAGTGCTCTCACCACTGTGCCATCCCTGCACCCTGCACTCGCACAGTCTACCACAAATCAGCCATCTTTATCAGCAGATGGTGGAGTAAGTATTTCCTTATCTCTGGCCATTTGTTACCAGATTGTGATAACTCCAACCTCCTCCATGTCCAAAAATGTTACATTTATTAACAGTGGAGTGGTTGGTTGTTGAGTGTTTTCTCTGTGGCTTGCGTTTGCTGTGTAAAACTTGCCAAATAGGCCATGTTTGATATATCAATATACACACATGGTTACGAGTCTTTACAGTTAAATTTAAATATTATTTTGTGTAGAAATTCCCTTGAGATTTGTGAGACAAAGAAAACAGAACTGAGCCAGGAAATTTGGCCCTAAAGCCTCAAAGCCATGTCTGAATATTGATATATCTAAATATCAATATATATTGATATATATTGACATATATAATTTTGGTCCTGTTGTCAGAAAATGGTTCTCGGTTTTATACAATGACGTGGAGTCTGCGGCGATGAATGCCAGCATCTTGTCAAATTACTTTAAAGTCTCAAGAGGAGTACGGCAGGCTTGTCCACTAAGCCCCGTCTTGTTTATTCTTGGGGTAGAAATATTAGCTTGTAAAATTCGTCAAGATCCAAGCTGCAAAGGGAGCGACCTCCCAAATCAGCAGGAAGCTAACATTTTGCAATTTGCAGATGATACAACTCTTATAGATCGGGATGCTACTTCTCTGAATTGTGTTCTTCAAGACATTGAAATGTTTGGTAATATCGCAGGTCTTAAATTGAATTGTACAAAAACTAAAGTAATGGTGATCGCCTTTTTGAAAGGTGAAAATTCCAAGATCCTGAACTTCTCCTGTACCAAGGATCTGCTAAAATCACTCGTAGCATATCTCTCTTACAAGGAGGATAAAAATAATGAAGGAAATTTCTTTAATAAGATTCGTAAAATGAAAACCAAATTGAACGTGTGGTTAACGCCACACCTTACACTTTATGGCAGAAGGTTGCTAACAAAAACAATTGGTATTTCCCAGTTAATATATACAGCACCCATGCTCTTCATTCTCCACTTAGTTTAGTTTAGGGGTGCTATTGGCCTCATTCTGACCAAATCTGATTTTTCATGGTAATAGTGCCAATTAAATGTTGTATTTGATAAGGAAGCCGATTTCTTTGTCTCTGCTCTTAGAATCAGACAATGCTTCGCAAACTATGATATTGAGGCACCATTTGAAGTGCTGTGTTACTATTTTAGCCTTTTCTTCTTTTATATCATTAGGATGAGACTGTACGCTTGAGGAAGAACGTGGCACAATTGTCCTCACCTGAGCAACTGTCTTCAGATAGTGTAAACACACGGGAGACTTCTGGGACGTTGCCGCCAATGGCTATTGCTTATCTTATCTTAGCGCTGATATTTGGGATTGTCATAGGGAAATTTATCCTGTAAAAGGCATTTGACAGAGAGAGTCACTGTAATCATTATTTTAGATTAATGTCAACTGGATTTGTTGATGTGGAACCTTTCCTCTTACACGTTGCTTCATAAATTTGAACTGGATTGTTGTGTATCCCTTGAGAAACACAAATAGGAAATAATTTCTTTGGTTAAACTGCTCTGATCCTGTCAACCGGAATTGAGAAACCAGACAATCGAGGTACTGTATCCTGGAAAACAGAGAGTGCTGTTAACTGTTGTTAATGAATTGGTGGTGGTGGTATTGGATGTCAAGTGTTAACCTCGCCTGTTTGATTAGAATTTAAGGATTTTTTACTTTAAGATATGAAGTGATAGACACCCCACTTAAATGGAAAAAAGAAATTATTAATTAATTCAACACCAGGAAAAAAACACCTTGTTCACTGTAAAGGTTGCCGTTTGGAAGAAAAGGATGATGTGACGAGTTTTAAATTTGAATATCATTGTTTGCTTTGGGGGAATGACGTATACCCAGTTATACAAACTGTACCCAAATTCCAGTTGTCAGCCTAATATTTTTTTAATACTCAATAAAATTGTGATCGTTGAAAAATTATTGCCATTTTATGCTAGTACTGCTTTTCGGTGCTGTTGTCCAAATATCCTGATATCAATCTGGAGAAGACTATATTGTACTCTTTTGAGGTTTGCACCTTATCCTATCCTTATCCATGTGTCAGTTTTGCCCTGAGAGTGAAATAAGCATAATTGATTTTTAATGCTCCTTGAGTGTAGTTTTGAATCGAAAATAGTATTCTTTTGTTTCAGTGTAGGTTCTCAAGGCTAAAACAGAGGTATTGTAAATTTTTCCGAAATATTAATATTTAATTTTTTGAAAAAATCGACTTGTAGATAAATTCTCAGGTAAACGATGTCAGCGTTTTTCAATTTTTTTTTTTGACATGTTTTGATTTTATATCGTACTATAGCGTAGGCGATCGCCGCAGTGACTTCCCTTAGTAACTATTGTGGTCACATGACGGTGCAACAACAGTGTGCTGAGTGGTGTGTTTAACTGTTGATCAGTGACTAAAGAAAGCAACATGCTTTATTGTGGAATTGTGGCGTTACATTGGTGGCAGCAGTGATAAAACAAACTTTTTCCTATCCCTGTGGTTTGTGCAAGCGAATATCATCGTTTTGTGTGGTTTTCTGTGGAAATTTTGCGTGTTTGTTTGGCGGAAAAGGCAATCATGGATTCAGGATTCAAAGGGATGAGTTGTTCAATGCCAGTTGACCCTTTTAAGCGTGGGAACCTGTTTACAGGTTATCAGTGTCTGATTCATCTCCAGACCTGTCAGTAAATTATTTTGGAAGTTCAAGTCGCCGATTTCACTCTACAAACCCGTTCGCATCAGAGAACAAATTGGATAAATTTTCAACTGATTTGTTTACACACACCACTGGAAGTTACTCAAACCAGTCAAAAATCCTGCAGATTATGATGGTTACGAGATTATTTGAAACACTTTGAGCGTTGTTTGTTGTTAGTGGTTGGAGCAAAGAAGAAGCTGCTGTTTTCTTGGCTGCAAGCCTTCATGGCAAAGTTCAAAAGGTGATAAAGAGCATGTCCAACAGTGACTGTCAAAATTGCACGAAGATTATTGACAAACTAGAGCTTCAGTTTGGTGTTGAAAAAAAGCGCGAGTTACACCAAGGCCCGTTTGCACAACCGTCGCCAACAGGAAAATGAAGGTGTTCAAGCCCTTTCTGCAGATATTCGGTCTATGTCAACTTTCGCTTTTCAGGATTTGTCCTCTGACACTCAGGAAAGATTGCCGTCCAGCATTTCATTGATTCTATGAAAGATCGAGACGACAGGCTTCGACTATGGAGAGACAAATCATGTGCCATGGACAAAGCCCTGTCGTTGGCCTGTGAACTTGAAACATTTCATCTCTTGGATAATGAAGTCAAAGCGAGCCTAATTTTTTTAAAGTTTGTAATGTTACGTTCTAACCTTCAAGCACAAAAACATGTCAGGAGACTCAGCAAGTTGCTTTCATTGCAAAGCCATGGTGTTAAAATGAAATCTCCCGGAAAGGGTTCATCGGTTTTATAGATTTTCTTATCCACCTTAACGATGGGATATGAATGTGACGCTGGGAAGACCCTTGTTCGCAATCGCCGCATGTAAAGGGGTTTGTGGATGTAAATCCATCATTAAGTATCCAAATGGTTGTGATGTAGTGTCTTGAAAACTCTCCCATACCAACGGAACGTGCCCAAAAAACGCCTGTTGTGCCAGTGTCCTCAACCCCAAAGTATCTCTAGGATTGTTAAAAGCAATGATGTAATGACCATTAAGAGAAATGCTCCGGGAAAACTTTCCTGGGAAAAAAGGTTTTGTGTCAAATAGATGCAGGTGACGTCACAACAATGTGACACTTTGGTGAACAAATCCAAAATGCGCTCGTCATCGCTATAGTTTCTCGTGAGGTCATCTAACACGAGCAGACCAGGACGATAAGGGGTTGGAAATAAGGCGGGGATGTCGTCAGGAATACACGTGACTTCCTTTACCAGTTCCTTAATTATAAAACAAACTTTCCATTGACTGTAGCAATACATGATCTTGCAAATGGGGCATTCAAGTAAAAAATCTGTCTGTTGAAGTATCTGGCACGTAAATGTGTTTTTCCACGTTGACTGGGGTCAGAAATGATAATACTGCTGGGTCACTTGAATTGAGACATGTTCATGATACGAAGCTTCAACGATTTGTGTACACGAGATAGAATTCCCACCCCTTTTAGTAGCAAATACACACAAAAAAGCAGCACTTTTTACTTTCAACGTGACTTGATTGCTTGTGGTCACAATGAAATGACTTTCAACCTTGTTGAAAGCAAGCATTAACTTTAGCATAAATGACTGAATTAAAATAAGTGTGTACACTCCGTGCAACTTGTGCATCGTTTCACTGAGAACCATATCGTTTAAATGTAGCCAACATTCCGTGCTCGTTGAATGAGATAAAACAAACAATCTCCACAAACATCCGAGTTCAGTTCTTGCGATGTTTTGTCGTTATAATAGGTAACGTCCCACAGAATGTAGGTATCCATGTTGTAAGTTTCGGGAGGAAATCTGTAGCTGTCAATGAATTCACTTTCACAAAGCGATTCAAAGTACATGGCCGTATTCTCGATGAGACCGGCTGGGTAGGTGTTGATCACAGGTAGTCTATCCCTTGGAAATACGCCTTGCATCAGAGGTGCTAGCACAGGGTCAAAAAGATAGGGTTGCCATAGTTCTCGGGTCATATGGATAAGGATGAACTAAGAGCCTTGTGACAAATCGTAGACCACACGATGATTGCGATCAATTTCCAACTGATTCTGAAATTCTGCGTACACAATTAAATTCAGAACTGAGTTCTAAATTTCAGGTACAGGTTCACGTTACCCATTCAATGGCTTGTCAGATGATCAGGATGTCCACTTGCTGTCGGTGTCAAATCAAAACGGAACAAACCGTAACCGTTTTCCCAATCCACTCTATCAATGTGAAGACTTCTCCACTTCCTGAAAACAGCGTGTTGTGACCATCGATCTTTTTTCCACCTGTCAGATCCAGCACAGAATAGGGCATTTCTTCTCCATTCACAGTCAGCCGAATGTCTTGCCTGTCGAACAGCTCAAAGTTGAAAGGATTTCTTGCAAGGTTCCCGTTGAAGGCATCGTTTCCCAAAAATGATGCTCTGAGGAATGAAGACGTGGAATAGAACTGTCTCAGTGTGATTTAAGACTCCCTGAGGTACGATCCTTGACTTCGTAGGGGTTCTGGTTAAAGGTATAGATGGCTGGTAGCGGTGCACTCCCTTTGTGACCTTGCATGATCTGTACAAGTTCTAGTTTCACACTGTCTGCAACATGCACTGTGCGTATGCGAAGCATGTTTGGAGTCTCCCCAGCCATGAGAACAAAAGCGTCGTTGTTCAGATCCACTTTGACTTTGATCAAGCAACAACTTGTCAATATTAGACATGTCACAAAGGGGTACTCCGACCAAGCCCACTTTTGCGCCATTGTTAGTAAATGTGGCTCTTCTATTCAGACCCTCATTACTTTCTGCTGTATTTTCCACGTCAGTCATGTGTCTAGCAGTCTTTGTAATACAGAGCTTTGGTTAAAGAAGTACTCTGACGAAAATTGCATCTTTCCTATCTAAGCCATTTTGAAACATAAACAAGTAGTCTGTGTGAGAAGAAAAATGCTGTTTACTTTATTCAAATATCTCTTTTCGTTCCAGAGATATTTGAGTTTTTAAAATGTGCAAATTAGCCAAGTGATGACGTCATACACTCAATATCTCTGGAACTAATACAGGTATTTGCAAACGGTAAATGGCGTTTTTGTTCTTTCATGGAATTCTATGTGATACACTCAAAAAATCAAGGGGTAAAAACTTGATCATAGTACCACTTTAAGAACGATTTCTTGGCCTGTTCCATAAGGTTCAATAAGGTCTTGATTTAAGCATTGTACGCTCGAATGTCTGACTGTTCTGTTACCAGCGTTTCATTAGTAAACTGTTTGATGATGGAATGAAGGGCGTTGTTGACCAGAGTGTACTTTTTGCCATCCCCACGTGGACGATCCATCTTACTACCAATCGCAGCTCTGTCTTGTTAATGTCAATGTAGTCAGCCAACGGTTTCATGACAAACTCGATGGGATTAGTTCCCGTTTGAACCAGTTTGTAATCGACCCATTTGCTGCTTACAATCGACACATCTGTCATAGGTTCATCATTTGTACTAGGTGTTCTCCTTTTCTTTGTCTGTCCTTCACTGCGCGGCTTTGACGTATCCGCGCTCTTATATACTCTTTTTCCTCGATCTTGCTGTGTAATGTCATCAATGACCCCTGTGAGTAAATTTTTTCCAGCAGCTTTCGCTCTTGTCTTCACAGCTTTCTTTAAAGGTTGCCCATTGATCACGTCTGGGACAAGTTGCAATTCGTTTTCCCACCTTTTTCGCTGTTGGTTTGAGAAAGGGAGTTGCTGAACGGAACAAGGACCGAAACATTCTACCTAAGCCGTTACCCCCTTGACCATACACCTTATTCCAAAGTGGCCGCCATTTTAGTATTCTTTTGTTTCCATGCAAATTGGCCCTTTTGGCCTCGTTCAA
>NC_090869.1:44399215-44406715 GCF_036669935.1 Montipora foliosa
ATTGCATTGAGGTTGTAGTGTTAACTGACTAGCTTCTGAAGAATTTGGGTCTGTTTCAGTGGCACGAGGTACCATTGGGAGCAAATATCGAAACTACATGTTCTTTTCATCCGGCTCTTAAATATACCTGGGAAATTTCGGAAACTTCATTGGCTTTCCTAGATATCAAAGTTTCTATTAGAGGCAACGTGCTATGTACTAGTGTGCACTACAAACCTACTGATTCACACAGTTATTTGTTGTATTCATCGTCACATCCATCACATGTCAAGAACTCCATTCCTTATTCTCAATTTCTTAGACTTCGACGTCTATGTAGTGATGACTCCGATTTTTCCAGCAAATCAGAGGAGATGTGCCAGTTCTTTGAGAAACGTGGCTATCCTGTCTCTGTGGACAAAGCGGGCCATCATCGCGCCCAACAATTTGATCGACAGTCATCACTACAAACGTCACAAAAAGATAAGAATGACAGAATTCCATTCACCCTCACTTTCCATCCTCATATTCACGCAGTCAAAAGCATCATTCTTAGTAATTTTAAATTACTCCAAAATGATCCCGAGACTGGTAGAATCTTTTCGCAACCTCCACTTATTTCATTCAAACGCGACAAAAACGTAGGCAACTTTTTAGTTAGAAGCGCGCTCAAAACTAACGAGCAACCCGGTACTTTCAAATGCGCGCGCTCATGATGCAAAACTTGTCTTTTCATTGTTAACACTAGCAAGATATCGGGACCTAAGCGATCTGTTAAGATCACCGATCGTTTCACATGTACCTCCTTGAATGTCATTTACTGCATAACCTGTATGTTATGCAATAAATTATACATTGGTGAGACAGGTAGATGACTAGGTGACCGATTCCGCGAACACCTTCGCGATGTTGAGAAGAATGACAAGGATGCATCGAAGCCAGTCGCTCGCCATTTTAATCTGCCTAACCACTCCAAAAAACACATGTATATCTGCGGCCTTTTCCTACATCTAGGTACGACGGAAAGCCGCAAGAATCTGGAACAAAAATTCATCTTTCAAATCGGCACCCTTAATCCTCACGGTATTAACAAACGCTTTTCATTTAACTAATATATTCCTATTTTTCACGTTGCCATGTTACCACCAATAGCGTAGCTCCTACTCTACTATAAAAACTACACGTAACCCATAATCCCTCGATTCGCTCTGACGAAGGGCTAACGCTCGAAACGTCAGCTTTTAGAATCTCTGTACGGTGGCCAACTTACATTATCAACTCCGTTGATAAAACCAAATTTTAGTCTCTGTGCAGGATTTCCTACTATAGAGAAAGCATCAACACTGGAAGGATCTCCTGTAGGTTTTGTCACTGAGTCTGGTAACATTGCTGCTAGCATGGTATCATCATCATCATCATCCAATTTATATTCTGGATCATCTTTTGTCTCAATATCCTTCAAAAACAAATAACAGAATAATTAACTAAAGACAAATACATTCGAGAGAAGTAGTACATGTATGGATTTTTACAAGCCTTATTACTTTACCTGTAGGACAAATTTATCCATTATTTGTTTTTATATGTCCTGATTCCGGATATAAGCTTAGGTATACCCAGCCCTTCTCTCTGGCCAAATTAAACACGGGAGATGCAGCATTGGGGATGATTCGAATGATTGCCTAATTACTCATTAATTTCTTACGCGTCATCTACATAAAAAATCAAGTCGAGTTACATCGAATCTTACCTCTGATGGATCGGGCAGCAACACCTTATTTGGCCTCACATACACGGGTTTGTTTTTGAAAAGGCAATGTAAAATAACCCCAGTAATCCCTTCCTGACCTGGTGCAAGCGTTGGTTTAACGAGCTTATTATGGACTGACATGGATTTCTATGTCCACAAGGCGAGGTATGGTTTCTCCAAACGCCTCCATGATGGTGGTCTCAACTTGTACTTCATTCATGGCTTTATAACACTGGCATGCATTGAGAACATGTCCGCGCTCTGTCAATGCGACTCTTCTACCTTGTCGCGGCACAGCATCGACTGATGGGCCAGGTAATAAGATTAAATTGCACCGGAATGGAATGTTTTCCTTGGGTTTCCGTTTTGGTCTTGACTTATTTGTCCTGCTGGAGGTACCAAGTCGCATCATGTTTGCAATTCGTCTAAAATGCGCGGAACTTGCAGAACTTGCACTTTGATTGGTGCTCGAGCTTACCTTGTCTACCTTGCGAGCGTCCAAAAACACGGGACACTTCAGCACTAACATTCGATTAATTTGGTTGAGACATTTGTTCCGTTAATACTCAAACTTCCTCAAGAAGATGACGGAGTTGCTGTTCTGATTGCTGGCACGGCGACAGGGGCCACTCACAAGGGAGAGATAATCCCGCCAAAATACTCTCCGCTGACTGCTTAGGCTTACCGGCTCAAAAAAAAAACTAATCCATATTCTCAAATGGTGATTTTTTTTCTCACACAACGATTTTTTATTCTCAGCAGTTACTATAAATCTTGTATGGCAGTTTTTCGTTCTTGATTGGTAATTGTGATCTCACATTACAGTTTTTCATTCTCGTATAATAATTTCAATTTCTCATACAGTGATTTTCCAATCTCACATAGTGATTTCTCAATCTCACACATTGATTACTGAAACTCGATAGGTGATTTTGAACTCATACCACTTTTGTCATGTTTGGCTTGCCATACCACCTCCCAATCTTCACTTAGGTGTAGTTGACTTGGTAACTGCGTCTTAAAATCGGCCGCCTTGGTGTCGGGATACTGACGCAGGCGTGCATCACTGGTCAGCACCATATAAAAACTGTTGGTCATGTTGATCGACGGCAGAAATGTGAAACGACGCTGACGATACCGTCTAAAAATGCTGGTGTTTGACCGTATCCACTCGTTAAATAGATTTCAATGGTCTGAAATATCTATGTCCGCAAAGGTAGGTACAGAATGTGTTCTCTTTCAGTGTTTCTCGAAAACTGTCTAGGGGCATCATCTCAGGAAGGAGAGGTAAGCGCTTGTCACCCACCTGATTGACGAGATTGGTTTGAATTTGAACCAGCCTCTGCTTTCACGAACAAAGCGACAGCGAAGGAAGAAAGGTGTAAATACCGTCATATGTGATGGAGGTGCCATTTGGTAAGATGAACCAATCATGGCCATATTTTCTTTCTGAGATGAGTGAAGCATTCAAACGAACCATGGGTGTAAGTGTGTTGTTTTCGGTTATCCATCCCAACGTGCGAGCTGTAGACAGTGTGATCATAAGTCCTTCAGTTTGCGAGTTCAACGTTACATTCCATTCGTCGTCCACTGTGATTTCAATCTTAGATGGTGGGTCAGCGATGTTTAGGCATTCCTTCTGTCATGTCTAATCCTCTATGATACTTCCCCTCTGGTAATACAAATGGTGTGTAGTCACCTTGACGTTCCAGCATGATGTGAGAATGTTTGCAGTTGTTTGTAATGTCAGACATTGAGAGCAGTTACACGATATGATGTAATCCTACTTTCCAATCTTCTTCTTCCAGATGGGTTTGTGGAGGTAGCGCTACACGAAAGGACTTGCATTACTGGGAAGTGTCACGTAAAAGTCGCAATCTTGAATCATATTTGTTGTAAAGCCACCAGCTGGTTATGGGGAATCCAACTGTCGTATTTCTTTGGCCAACCTTCCAATGTAGCAACACCTCCTTATTCGCTCCTCTTCCCCTGCGTTTTAAATTTTTTTCAATACGAAACAGGTGTTTTCCCATTTTCTAAAAAGTGCCTTGAATCCAGTAACCATCTGCTTCCTTTAGACAGACTCTGAGCAACAGTGAAGGTTTCCTCCGTCCAGGATGGTAAGTAACCTTTTTCAAAGATGTGTTTATGCTTACTGATCTTGACTTGAATCCCACTTTGAATTTATACTTTGTTGGCTTTTTGAACAGATTCCAATACAAATTGTTCCAGACCTCTGGTGCGGTATTGTCGTTGACATCTGCCGGTTTCATTTTGATGCTACGGTGCACGCTTTGATTGTAATTCCCATTTACTAAATCGTCCAGTTGGTCCAAATAATGGTACGAGCTGCTGGTAGTGAACATACGCTACATCAGTTGCTTCAAAGTGCAGTTGAATCTTTCAACCACTTGGGCCTTGGTTTCGTTGTAGGTTACAAAATAATGTACATTCTCCTTTTTGAGGAAGGTTTGAAAAGTCTTGTTCTTAAATTCGGTTCCGGCATCTGTTTGCAACCTCGCAGGTTTACGACCTTCCTGGAAAATTCTTTCAAAGGCCACCACCAACGAGGCACCTGTTTTCGATTTCAAGGGCACCACCCACACGTATTTGGAAAGGACATTGATACAGGTCAGTAGATACTTGTATCCTTGATTCCACAGACTCAAATGTTGTAAATCATCCTTGTCCGCCTGCCATTGCGAGGCTATATCAAACACAATTATTCAATTACGACAAAAGTGCTAGTGGAGCAGTTCAAATCTTGATTCTTACTCTTAGAGATCCGCTCTCAGAGATTCGCGGTTATCATGATTTGTATAATGGCCACTCCAAAACATGCTCTCTTCATCGGGGCTTCCTTGTTACTGCTACAATTAACGTCTCTCTATTACCAGTTCATAGCACTACAAGCTGCCCTTCATCTACCACTGATTTTTTTGGAATTTCGTTGGTGAAGAACAGCTTTAAGTCCAATTCCTATTTCATCTGACAATCAACAACAATATGACGGACCGCTTGCTTGTGATAGCAAAGGTTAGAAGAACACAGCGTGTATGTGCATTGTATTGTAACTCTACATTGACTTTTCTACCGCTACTCAAGGTGATCTTCGACTCAATCCTGTTCCAAATGGTTCCTTTAACTGCTCGGTGAAGGCAAATACTAGAAACACCAACAACGTAAAGATTGCTCACCTCAATGTCTGCTTGCTGAAATGCAGGATCACTTTTTGCTTGTTAAAGAGACTATTTTATCAAACAAATTCCACGTGTTTACCATATCTGAATCTTGGCTAGATGCCTCTGTTTCAGATTTGGAGATTGAAGTGCATGGTTATAACATCTATAGGGTCGATCGAAGCAACAAGACTGGCGGCTTGATCTGTGCATACGTCTTGAACGCCTATCGTACAGAACTAATGGGTGACATCTCTGACATTTCAACCACCGGTTTTCATCAGCTTTGGTTGAAAATACAGGTCAGGAACGTAAAGTCAATTATTATTTGCACTGTTTATAGACCTCCGGATACACCACTAACCTGTTGGGAGAATGACTTAACAACAACTTTGATTTATGCATTATCACTGGACAAGCCTGTGTACATAATGGGGGACTTAAACTGTAATCTTCTCAGCACCGAATGTAGAAAATCGAAACCTTTAACCAGTTTTTACAAGTCGTAATACTTATCGCAATTAATTGCTGCGCCTACTAGAGTGACGGAATCGTCGCAGTCTCTTTTAGATGTTATTCTCGCTTCGCAAACCAAACAAGTTGTCAAGGCTGGTGTCATGGACAGCTCGATTAGTGACCATAACATGGTCTTTGCCGTCCTACATCTGAAAGTATCTCAACCTAAGACCACATATATTACAACTAGGAGTTTTAAAAACTAAAATCCAGACGCTTTTCAGCTTGATATGTCCTGTGCACCCTGGTCTGTTGTGGAAGTATTTGACGACGTTGATGACAAATTACACACATTTCACCTGTTGTTCAATGAAATTCTCGATCATCACGCTCCGATCAGATCAATTAAAGTCCGCGGAAAACCAAATGCCTGCATAACGGAGGAGATACGTGAACTTATGAAATCTAGGAATGTCTGGCGCAAAACAGCTCACAGAACTAATGATCCACATGCCTGGTCTACCTATAAAAACCTTAGATTAGAGCAGCGGAGAGTGAATTCATTAAAGATCAGATCCAAAACAACCCACGGAACACAAATTGTATTTGGAAGGCAATCCGGCTCTGCATCCCTAAGATCCGGCTCTGCATTCCTAAGAGATCAGTCTCCCCAGTCTACAGCAAAGAGGACAAGATCGTGGCGGAAACTTTCAATAATATTTTTGCGTCAGTTGGAAAATCAACCAATTCCAAAATAGAATCTTTGGCTGAAGAGAATAACTTCGACTTGAATAACAGCATCTTTACTTCTAAAAGTTTTCCTACATCTGAGCAATTTACATTTCATTCTGTTGAATGTAAACAAGTCGAGGACATTATAAATGCAATGCCTTCTAATAAGGCTCCTGGGATTGATAAATTGCCAACTCGAGTCGTTAAAGACTGCCTGCCGATTATACTCCCTTTTGTTACGTCAATCATCAATGCTTCTCTTTTATCTTCAACATTCCCAGGGATCTGGAAAACAGCTGAAATCACACCTATTCCCAAATAAGGCAATCACGAACTTCCTAACAATAACAGACCAATCTCGCTACTACCTGCGTTGTCAAAGGTCTGTGAGAGAGTCGCTTATATTAACACGAAATATGACTCGATGTGTAGCGCGCTTGTGTGGCCTCATGGATTAAAGAAAGAAATATTATTCGATGTGTTGTGCGTTCTCTCGCCTCATGGATTAAAGAACGTAATTTTATGCGATATGTAGCGCGCTTGTGTGGCCTCATGGATGAAAGAAATAAATATTATTCAATTTGTGCCGCGTTCTCTCGCCTCATGGATTAAAGAACCTAATTTTATTCAATGTGTAGCGCGCTTCTGTGACCTCGTGGATTCGTTAAAGAACGGGGTATATTCCATTTGTAGTACTTTTGTGTGGCCTCGTGAATTAATGGAGATAGATAAGTTAATGCTGTATAAGATTTATTTAGAACTAAGCAAGTAAATTGACAAGTGGAAGACTAGAGTGGTAACTATCATTAATTCAAGAAATGAACAAAGATTGTCCCATTGAAGTGTATTTCTTAATAACTAAAGTTCTCGTTCTTACGTCGGTGTACGAGTAATGATCCATAACGTTCAGGCAAGGTCCGCGTTTGTAATGTGTCCTGCATTGATTAGCCCTCTTTGAATGTTTTCTGTAATAAGAGGATTCAATGGTTCTGAAATTCTTTCGTTGTATTGCTCTTGCTAGCATGGTGCATAGGCCGGCTAGTTCATGATTTCTCCTGCTGTTTTTTCAATGAAGACGTGCACTTTTTGTGCGCAGCGAGGGACTCTTAATTCTATCACACGGCCATAGTGTTGCAGCATTTGGGTACAGTGGTGGTATTCTTGTTTTTGCACCGATCTAAGACATCTTGAGGAGAATTTTTTGAAAACTTGGTAGGTGACCAGTCGCCCCGGGAAGTGGAGAATAGCTGCTGTTATGTCAAGCTCTGTTGGTTGAGTACGCGGTTTCTCCTTGGAGGTCTCAACAATTTCCTTTATGAAGTAGGCGAACATCTCTTTTTGTGCATGCAGGTATTCCACGTACTGCACAGCCTTCTTGTAGCATGCTTCCGTTATTTGCTCGGG
>NC_090869.1:44411715-44419215 GCF_036669935.1 Montipora foliosa
TCGAGCATACTTCATTTTGTAGCAAAGTTCAGTGTTTCTAAGCTTATAGGATGCGTTGGCAGCAGGCTCTAGATAGTTGGAAAGGTCTACATTTAAAGAGAAAAATTAGGTTAAAGTACTTTCTCCTTGATTTAAGAGAGAATAGCTTCAGATCTTTCAACCTTTCCCCGCAAGGCTTGTGCTTAATAGTGAATTTGGTCGCCCTCCTCTGGATATCGACCAGGTAAGCTTGATGGGGAGACCAGACTTCACAAGCATACTCCAAGTGGGGTCTCACGAGGTGTATGTATAATTTTAGAAAAACATCTGATATGGGACGTCTACCACAGGTGCTTTTAATGATTCCTAGCATACGGTTTGCAATGTTGACTTTGAGCATGATGTGATCACGCCAGGATAAATTGTCAGACATAATTATTACCAGGTCCTTGTCTTCCTTACTTAGGGTTAGGACATCGGTACCAAGATGGTAGGTTGCACACACAGGGTTTCTCTTCTTAGTAGTTCGGAGATGCTTACACTTAAATTGGGTTGAAATTCATGTCCCAGGTTTCACACCAGGTGTTTACAGAGCTTACGTCAACCTGCAATATGTTGCAATCGATGTGGGTAGTTATGGCTCTACATAACTTTGCATCATCGGCAAAGAAATGTAAAAGGGAGTCAGTAGATATATCAGAGCCAATATAGGCCCGATAATAGAACCTTGTGGGACACCCTACGTAACTGGTTTCCACTGAAAATCCATACCCTCGTTAGTGACACAATGTCATCTATTTGACAGAATCCTCGATCCAGTTTAGAAGTGGGTCTCGAAAGTCAAGGTATCGTAGTTTATACAAGAGCTTCTGATGGGGGACCCTGTCAAATGCTTTGGCCATATCCAAGTAAATTGTGTCGACTTGACCACCAGAGTCAAGTGTAGAGGCCAGAAAATGACCATACTGGATCATTTGAGTGACGCAGGATCTGTGGTGGCGAAAGCCATGTTGTAAGGAGTTCAGATGAGGAACCACGTGATTATAGATTCTGGGAAACACACATCTCTCCAGCACTTTGGAAACGACAGAAAGCAGAGCAATACCCCTGTAATTGTTGACAAGGTTTTTGCTTCCAGATTTGTGAACAGGAGTGAAGTTCGCATCCTTCCATTCATCAGGAAACTGTCCAGAGGCCAGTGATTTGTTAAAAAGACATGTCAAAGGGCCAGCGAGTTCCAATGCAAGATCCCTTAAGAAGGCGAGAGGTCACTTCATCAGGTCCAGGGCTCTTCAAAGGATTAAGTGTGCTTATTACTTTATACACCGCATCGGTGGAAAGCGTGGTGACAGATTGATCATTCGATAGATGTGGTACGATGGGGTGGATGCCTGGTGGTGAGGTTCTGAAACAGGGCGACCGAAGACAGAATTAAAGTAGTCATTAAATGCATCCGCCATAGCTTGAGGATTTGTTATGAAGTGACGGCTAGACCCATCCTTAGTAATGGCATGTGGTATCTTTCTGGATTTGGTTTTATTACTGAAGAAGTTTCAAAACTTTTGCGGTTATCGGAAACAACTCTTGAGAGATCATGAAGGTAGCCATTGTACTTCGAACGTATGAGCTTCTTGCAGTCACAACCGTTTAATTCCAGGTCACTCCTCGTGATGCACACAATGTCGTCTCTACATGCGAGTAAAACACCCCCTCCAGATCGACCCAGACGATCTCTTCTAAAAATAGAGTATCCATGAGGAAGAATTTCATGATCAAGTACTGAACAGTCAAGCCAGGTCTCTGTAAGCGCAATAATATTGGTACCAGCAGCGTAGACCAATGTATGGAAGTCCTGTAGTTTGTTTCTAATTGACCGAACATTCGCCAGAACACAAGACAAACCATGATTGTTTTTTTTGCGTAGCAAAGTTTGTGAAGCTGGTGGAGCTCGCTTCAGATGAGAAAGTATCGTCAAGACAAGTTGGAAGAACATCCAAAAGCATTTGGTACACATCCACTCTGAGTTTGTTTGGCAAATAGCTCGATAATCTTTAACAGACAAGCCAGCCAAGACTGCAAGATTTGCATTGCGGTTCAATGATTGCACGCAATTGTTCGATCACAAGTATTGCATTGCATTGCAACAAGACCAGGATTTCATATTATATCGCCACAAGATAAGATAAATAATTGAACACATATTTCAGCCATAAGAGCAGGTTTGGTGAGATTTAGGAGTAAGCCAAGCTGCTTGCAAGCTGAAATGTGATGGTGTGGTTATGATTAAATAAATAGACACTTCCACGGTTTTTATCAACTTTTGACGTTCACGAGTTAGGCAAAATCCGACAAGCGCCATAAAATTAGTAAAATTGACCAGTTTGAGAGGGATTTGTTGAAAATTAACCAAGATATAGCTCCTTCGCGCGCTTAAAGATTCCGTTGGTAGGGTCTATTTGTTTTAGTTTCCCTTCAGCATAGCCTGCCTGCGAATACACTCACCTCGCTCCCTGTCACTTGGGACGCGTGAAACCTCGCGGTAACGGGGTGCAAGGAGAGGAGGCTGTACTCGCAGGCTGACTGAGTCAATGAGTCAACGAGTTAGTGCAGTTAATTAAACCATAAAATGAAAGCTAAAATTTCAGAGAGTGCTTTGGCCTAATCACTGAAACGAGCGCTTAGGCTTAATCAACAAATTATTGCTATATTGACTGTGAGTCTCATTGACTCATGACTCATTGACTCATTTGACTCATAACACATGCGTTCTCGCTAACTGCATACCAGGGCGCAGAAAAGGATGGGCGGTGAAACGCCCACTCTGCTCTTGGGCGATGTGTGATGTGGAGAGATACTGCGAATCAATTGAAAATATAAACAAAGGTGGCGGCTCACGTCGGCGAGACACACGATCCGGGTGAATTAGAAGATCTACAAATGATCCTTAGTCTCGCAGACGATGCAGATGATGAATTTGTGGAAGACGTAATGCTCAAAGATGCTGAACCTTTTGAAGTAAAGGAAGTCACATCCGTTTTCCAAAGATTATCATCGAGCTGTGAAGAAAGTGAGTCTGTTATGCAACAAAGAAAAGAGGCAAGACTTCCATATTGAACAAACAATTTATTGCATCTAAATGAAGCACGCGTTCATCCGGGAATGTTGTGAAGCTTCTCCTCCAGTGTCGGGATGATGTATTTTGGGCGTCTGATGGCCTTGTTAAGGGTCTGGGAAGGGTCCAGGCATATTCTGATTTTTCCCGGCATGGTGGGGGTGGGTTCTCTCTCTCAAATTACCATGTTGGATATCCAGTCTGTCAGCTGTGATACGCGAACCAGATGGCCCGTGGTCTCGTAGTGGTCCAATGCTTTTTTGATTGAATCCAGTTTCGAGATGGGTTGGCGATGAACTGGGGAGTGGATGGGCTTGATATTAGGGTCCAGATCGAAATCGACAGGAGGCCCAAGGAAGCCAAGTCCTTGAAATAGTGTGGGACAGTTCTTCGAGATGAACACCATGGTGAGAGTTCCTAGCTGGGGCCATGTGTCTGGAGGTATTGGGGATGGTCCTGCTGCTGAATCATGACAAGTGGGTGGGTCAGCCTTCAGGTGGGAGGGAGGATCGTTAGTGCCGCATTTCCTGATGAAGTCAGGGTTGAGGGTAAGTACTCCAAGTGTTTTGCTGGCCTCGATACTGAGTAAAGCTGGTTGATCAGTGTCAATGACCTGAAAAGTAAGATTGCAAGTGGTGCTGTCTTTGCAGGCTTTGATGGTGGTTTGTCCGATAGGCTTGATTGGTGGGCTGGCATAAGGTATTATAACAGTTCTGGTCGGCGACACTGTAACCCAGGGCATACTGTAAAGATGCTTAGATGGGAGTGTTACAAGAGGCCGCAGAGTCAATTTGAAAGGGGATTTGAATGGTGTGGTTGGAATCCGGGCTCTTTAGGTCAAGTAAGACGAAGTGGCCCTTGTCAGGAACTGTTGAAGATGCGTGAGTTGTAGGAGGGTTCGCGTCTGAGATAGTGAAGCAGTGCTCATATTGTATCCCGTCTGCAGGAGGAAGGGCCAAGCTCTGATCTAGATCTACCATACGGATGTGTTCACGCCTGGGAGTTGGCATGAGGGGCTTTTTGGGCGGTGGTCTGGGGGATCGTTGATCTCTGACAGCCTGTTGGCAAGCTTGTGGCAGTAGCTGCATGTTTGTCCTTGGGCTGGACATTTTTCACGTGGATGTGGAGCTTTGCCACTGCGAAAGAAGCAAGATTTGCTGTTTGGTCTGCTGGACGCCATTGAAAATTTCTGGCTGGTGTGGTGGATGTGGCATAGTGGACCTGTTCCTCAATAGAAGAGTGAGCTAAGAGCTTGTTTGTCTGTTGGGCCGCTTCAAAAGATACCGCTTGACTTACAACAAATGCTAGTGTGAAAGGAGGGTCGTCGGCCTTGCGCTGCCCATCTCTATAGAAGATGTCTTCTCTAAACTGACTGAAGGATTCATTTAACCCGAAGAGAAACTTGGCCCTCATGAATTCGTCAGCATTTGGACCGAATGAGCATCGGCCTGCGGCAGTGCGGACGGCTGTTTCCCAGGCTGAAATGGACGTTTGGTCTGCTTGTGCCATTTGTTTCCAGAAGTGGTATCTGTCTTGCATAAGAGTTCTTGCACCTACGTAGTGTTCCTTAATTTTTTGTAGCCAGATCCATGGCTTGTCGGCATTGTTGGCGGGGATCTTGGAGGTGATCACGTCGTCAAGAGTGTCTCATTCTGACAAAGGAATTGTGCTGCGAAGAACGGCTAGCTTGAATGGTCTCTTCGCTTCGATGTAGTGATCTGCTGTGTGTTAATCTGTTTTTAACAGGATTTCTGTAGCCTTCTAATAAGCAGTAATCGTGGAATCGTGTTTCCCAGTGGCGAAAGTGGTCTCGATTAGCTCTGACAGTATTGGCATTGAGGATTCGTTTGTCATGTTTGGGCATCGTGCGATCTGTAAGGTAATGCCGAGGTTAGAGCGCGTGTGACCTGATCTGTCAAGCCAAAGTAGTTAGATACAGCTGTTTGGCATCGTTTCGATAGGAGGACTGTGTTCCCTGATAAATGGTTCGATGTTGGGACTGGAGGCTGGATGTCAGACCGGTTCTGACACCATGTTATGCAAGGAAGAAAAGGGGCAAGACTTCCATATTGAACAAACAATTTATTGCATCCAACCGAAGCACACGTTCATCTGGGAATGTTGTATTGCATAACATTCAAATGCGAGTAACGCAATAACAGTAACGTGATATAGCATGATAAGTCAAGGTTCACTTGTAAAATGCTGTCCAAAATTGACAATGATGGTGCTGCTGTAGATAGGCTGGGAACAGTTATAAGAGAGCTGAATTATGTCGTCCTTAATTGCTACAAATCTGTTGATAAGTTAAAGAGCCAGCAATTAAAAATGGTGATGTTGGAGAAATCATTTACCTGGCACAGATTTGATAGGCAGTCGAAGCTTTCCGAGTCGTGGCAACGTCTTGTTGGAGTGCCAGCATCCAACAACAAAGAAAGTAATGTTGTATTCCAACATATTCTCCAGCACAACTGGAGTCATGCAATTCTTCGCCGTTCGAATAACAACTCAGTGAGTGTCGATCATGTAGAATCACAGAACGACAAGTTAGCAGTAGATGACAGATGAGGTTGAAAGAGTTGCAATCAGACAACGTGCTGGTTGGGCCATCAAGAGGGCTAGGGACACTATTCTGTCATCTTCAACAACAATAAGCATTAAACTTTCGTGTAATGATAGTACACAGGTTGTGGTCAGCAAAGAATAGTTACTGTAGCTAATTGAACGCTTAGGAAAAGATGAGCTGCAGGAAGCAGGCAAATTCATGTTTATGCCTTTTTCTCAAACTGATGATTTTTTTATAACACTCCACAAGGAAACTGAATCTCTTTTAAATCAAGAAATTATTTTTAAACAAACTGGAAAAGATGCAGTAATTTGGTCCCTCAAGCAGCTTTCCACCAGTGCAACTTTGCGTTCCAAATGGGAAAGCTTACTTGGCAAAGCCAGCGGATATGCAAAAGCAGCTCATGTGGTACTTCTTCAAACCAATTGACTCCATGTTTCTGAAATCGAAGCAACAGATAATTAGAGAGCAACTTCAATTAAAGCCTCAGAAGTCAAGCCACAGCTTGCGGCAAAGTCTGCCTAAGTCAATTAAAAACACAGCCACCAGTAAGACAAGAACTGAGGGGGAAGAAAATGCCTCGAAAGCTCTAAATGCCATTCCAGGTATTGTTACAAAGCTTAGGAAAAATGCAAAAACCCCAGTAAAAGTGGAGCAATTTCTTGCAAGTTTAAAGAGAGGCAATGCCAGCTCATTTTTGCATTTTCTTACGAGCAAAGAATTGGCCAGAATTCTCAAAAGTTTGAATCTTCCATGCTTTTTTCTGGAAAGGACAAAGCAAAGCAGATTGACACTCTAGAAAATTTCTCTCAACTGTGGAAGTTGTCAATATCAAGTATCCTGAAAAAGTATTCACCATTTCTTTTCATAACAATATTTTGCATTCTTAATGTATGCAGTATGGCTTTCCTTCAAAAGGTTCATCACCAAGCATTTCAGGAAGATATTTTGGTCATGTACTAAAGATTCAGGTTGTTGCTGATATGTTGCTGTGGCTGACAAAATTAATAACATTTTTGAAATGAAAGTCATAGCCAGGTACATGTGAGATTTGCATTGGCCACAGAACAATGGGGAATTAAATCAGTTTAATTCACAGCAGTTAATTATTATTTCAGAGACACTTTGAGCATTCGGTTTTTTTATTAGCCATAAAGAAAGACATAACATTCTCCATTCAATTGCAACATTCTTCAATTTGTCTCTAGTGATGTGTGCTAACATACATAATTATTTGCTTATATTGTTTTCTCAACAGCTTGCCATGGACCTATGAACACTAACAATAAAGCAATAACAATTCCTTAAGTAAACAAGATTGTTTGTCAATCATTTATCTTTCATCACCTAACCAGTTGTGAGCCTCTCCATGGGTATAATTGCAAAGTGTGCAAAAAAGTTTGTGTTCGACATAAAGCAGTTGTGTATGACATATTTAAAAGGTTGTACAAAATAGGAAATTATATTCGTTAAATGTATTTTTGTGACTGTTATAGACGTTGTTTCTCTGTTACTGTACAGATAATGATATTTACTTCAAATTTGAACAAACCATTCCACCATATCAAATATCCCATCATTGTTTATTCTTCGTGGAAGTTCTTTCTCACCATTTAAATAAGACAGGGCCTCTTGCAATTCGTAAACATTAGTTTGCTTGTCGGTTAGCGCCTTCGTGGCTTGAAATGTTGTGTACCTATTGACATTATAGCCATACACAAATGCAGTCATGTCCTGAGTTCCTCCACACATTTGTCTTTGACATGAGAAAAAAGAGTCCACAAAGGCTTGATTTATTTTGTTTAGGATTAGGAAAAGCTCTCCATATTCATTCACACAAAGT
>NC_090869.1:44424215-44429215 GCF_036669935.1 Montipora foliosa
CTCTAATTGGTTTAAGCGTTGCCTTATTCATAAACTTGGCATTTCGACGATAGTGACCTTTCTCTGTGTTGAGAATATTTTGTATTTTATCTCGACTTATTCCAACAAAGTTGTCCCTTAGACAGCTAGCCAACTTCGTTGCGCCAGATCCTTTGGTTCGGTCAAATTCTTCTGCGACAATTTTGTTTACCTCTGAAGATCTTAACATACGACGACCCTCGTAATAAAGAGCTTTTCTCCCGTTGTCGTCTTTGACCGATATCTTACCCTTGGCTCTCCAATATCTTACAGTAGCTGTACGTATTGCTTTAGTCCATTCTTTCACCGGTGGTAGGGATTTACCTTCAGCAAAGTTGACCAGGGCTTCATAGACGTCGTCTGCTAACACAGAAGGCTTCCTGTTCCCTAGTGAGTTCTTGCGATCATCAACGGCTACTGAACTATGCCACGATAATACCAATGCAGCTACTACAGCAAAAACAGTGTAACTCATGGTGAATCCTAAAGAAATGCAAGGGCTAGTGTACCATGACTATGGCCGCTTTTAACTTTGAAACAAAATGCCGATATACAATGACGTGCGATTTAGAGATAGATAACAATTAAGTGTCTGGACAACAGGAAATTACTTAACTCACACAATTCATACTTCCCGGGCATACTTTCCCAAGGGAAAGGTTTGCAAGTTGCCCTCATCACGCGAAAATGGTGTTTGAGTCGGTCAGGTAAATGTTAAGGAAGAATTTTGAATGTGTTAAATTTTTTCCATGAAGCAGCTTACGGCGCTTAAAACAGCCACTTTTCCATGATTCTTCAGCATTTGGTCGAGTAAAATGTGCTCAAGCGGGAATGGAACGAGATCGGTCGGGCGTAGTGGAAAATACCGTTCCATTCGACAAATGAAAATTTCGGCCGGGAAAGTCAAACCGGAATTTTTGGTCGAATGGAACGCGCCCTTAGACTCGCATATTTCGCTATTTTGCGAAACTTTTGCATTTTGAAACACTTTAATTTCGCGTAATTGACATACTGTAAGTCACTTAATTTTTGCGGCATGCTATGTTCTCGACACATATTGTTCGCGTCACTTTAATTTCGCGACTTTTTTTAAATCGCGAAATTCACGTGTCGCGATAATTTCATGTTACAAGGTATATTTAGCGGCCACCTCTATTAAGCGGCCGTGGCCAATTTTAAGCCATTTGCCGACTAAAAAAGTTAATAAAGTAAAGTAGTTCGAAAACTTTAACACTGTTTATGATAGACTGTATTGAATAAACTGTCTTCGTTTCGATTTCGTGTAGCTCGCTGTTTTGAAACTCTGACTGGCGCGAAATTAACCACCCGCGGAACGTGTACTGATCGTACCGACTTCTTTGACCTCAAACTCGAAAAGGTCGAAAAAGGTCACTATAAAATGTACACAGGTGAAAGAGATTAAGGTGTTCTACGCATAGTCAAGAATGTACGCTTTCAGCTGCTTTAGGTCGTTGGGAATGAACATATTTATTTTCGGGCGCGGACATGAAAAGTAACGCGTTTTGAAGAAGCGAGATTTATTTCAAGCAAAATCGTTTCTGATTTTGTATCTAAAAACGATTATATATTGCCCACAGCTTCAATAGCTCATTGCGATGCTCCGCAAGATAAAAGTAAGTTGAATTATTTTACTGTTCTCTCGCAGCAATCTTTTTTTCGCATCAGGTTTCGTACTATTTTTGCCGCCATTTTTTGAAGAGTGCTACACTCTGGCGCTGTCGACCCAGTCTCTCTCTGCATCACACATCGCCCAAGAGCAGAGTGGGCGTTTCACCGCCTATTTTTTTCTGCGCCCTGCTGCATACTAAAAATGGGAAGAATTTATTTATTTCCTTTTTTTTTTCCCCATTTTAAAGATTCCCGCTATTAAAGATTCCCATTTTAAAGATTCCCCGTTCCCCGTTCCTTGTTTTAAAGATAGCCGCCTTTAACGAATGAAAAAAGCGCGGATGGAAATATATACGAAATGGAGTGCGAAAAATTTTTTTTGTTAAAATAGAATACAAAAAATGTGTGAAAAAAGATAAGAGATAAAATGTAGATGAGGTCTAATTACAGTAAAATGAAGTATTGCCTAGGCAACGGTTTTGAGTTATTATCCGCGTCAACGGTTTTAGCTGTGTGCCAAGATTCTAGTGTTTTTCGAACGCGGTAATTGCCTTTGTGAATAACGCAAGCATTATCAAAGTCAATGGAGTGATTATTTAGCCACGCATGGTTAGCAACATTAGAGCCCTTTGTGTAGTTTTTCAAGTTTCGTTGATGTTTCTTTTTGCGGGTTTGCAAGCATCTTTCGGTTTCTCCTATGTAGTTCCAAGAGTCTTTACATGGGATTTTATAAACAAGCTTACAAGTAGAAACCGGTTGGTACAAGGTTTGTTCAAATGGTAAGCAAAAACTCCCGAATGGGAAATTTAGTTGGGATCGGCGTGTACCATTTACAAAATCCGTTCAAGGTTACCGAGAGAGTCTGGAGGGAGGCAAAATCATGGGGGTATGCAAAATAGTAAACACGTTTTCCGTTTGGAAATTTTGGACTGCCTTTCAAGAAATCCCTTTTTCTCCGGAAATTTTTCGTTTGGGAAGACCAAAATAGGATTACCGTTTACATTCCAACCGAAATTTCCGGGTTTTTGTGGTAAATGGTAAACAACCAACATCACATTGGAGATCTGAAGGTTGTCGGTACTTTGGGGACGGGAATTCTTGTTGAAGAGTTTTGAACGGTTTGTTTACAACGCGGATTTCATGTTTACGGAGTAATCTCGTAAGAGGTTCGGTTAGAACACTGATGTAAGGGAGACATGCATAACCCTGATACGTATCCGATTTCCATTTGAAAAACATAGAAACCAGTTCTTGTGGTGGAGGGACTGTTGGTGGGGGTGGCTTCTTGTTGAGGATGGTAGAAATAACAGACGAAGGGTAGCCATTAGCTTCTAATGCGGCCCTAACGTAATTGGTTTCACGAGTTTTTCCTTCATGACTGCTCGGGAGGTTGGATGCCAGGAACAGAAGGGTCGAGGCCGTACTGATTCTGTGTTTTATATCATGGTGAGAAGAGAAATCCAAGTATCGATCTGTGTGTGTTGGCTTCCGATACACATCAACAGCATTTCTTCTGGAAAATATTTTTCGCACTCCATTTCGTATATATTTCCATCCGCGCGCTAACTTTTTTCATTCGTTGAAGGCTATAGACTGATAGCCGAAAGCTTATGTTTTTAACCTTTTTTAACCAGAAAAACGTTTTTTACTTCCAAGATAAAAAAAAAATTCACAGTAGTGTTAGGCCTCACTCGAACTTGGAATCATTACTTTGTGAAATGCATATTGTTCTGTAAATGTAGCGTTGCATTGGTCCATATAGTGATAAACACTCAACAAGCGACCGGGCTTCATTGGATGTAACTCTTAGAAGATCTAACCATTGCTCGTGAGGTGTTTGCTCTGAAAGAAGTGTCCTGCAAAACATCTCCGAGCGCAAACCCGAACCAAGACAAAGTACACTCTATCCATGCTAACGAGTCTACTGAAAAACGGGCACTGCACTTATACCTCTTACTAACCGAGTGCGAGGTCCGTACTGTAAGTTACGGACCGAGTTTTTTCCCGTTGATTTATGGCCCAAGCGCGAAGCGCTAACAATGCCGTGCCAAAATCCCAAAAACTAAATCTTCTTGGCTGTTAAGTTTGAAATAGTTGCTTGCAAGATTCAAACAGTTTTCAGTACAAGTTTATGCAACAGAAATGACATGAAAAACTCGCTAGATGATGTTTTGTCGAAATTTTAAATTTAGCGGGCTGTACAGCGGGCCGTACTGTAGAATACGGCCCGCTAATTTAGCCAATTACAGCGCGCGTACTATCTGAGAGATATCATAAATTATTTTATAGAACGTTTTGTTGAATTCAGTCACTCACTGACAACGTTATCATTTAGGCGTGTGTCATTTATTTTCGCTCTAAAAACATTGAAACAGTGCATTGCTTAACCAGTACATGTATAATCTTTGTTGTACATAGGGTACGTTTTCAAAATAACTTTTTATTGATTTATTTTATTGATTAAGGTTTGTTAGAGAACTATCTCTCGCAAATGTCACATTGTGATAAACATGCTCTGTTAATCCAGTAAAACGTTTGAGATATTTGTTGTTGTGTGTTTATTGACATTATGATACCGTTCTGCAAATAATCACTAGAGTATCCTTTAATGAAGCGTTTGTTGTTTGCTCACTGCGTCAAATGTTGTGAACCCATTTTGAAATACGACATAAAACCAACTAAATATTCCCGTTTCACAATACAACATTCTCAAGCGTTTTCTAATAAAACCTTCAGTTAGCGTATGCTATGCTTGATACTTAGCTGTCATAAAGTGTTAGAATTTCACAATCCATTACTTTTGTTTTTTATCATCAGCTTCAAGAGCGACTAAAGAAACTTGGTGTTTGCCTCTCACATGGAGGGCGGGATACCCTGTTGAAACTTTTGGGAGGACACTTTGCTGATAAAGAGGTTGAAAGAGTGAAGTCTGGTAGAGTTTTCCGGGGCACTGGTGATAAGTGGGACTTAAAAGTGTTAAAAGGACATACGAGAAAGGACATTCAAAATGAAGATCTTCATTTATTTGCATCAAACCTCATTGAAAACAGGGTCAATTTTTCACACCTTCCAAATGTTCACCCTAAGGGGGTTATTGCAAATTTCCCCCGCGACCAGTTTTCGTTAAATGTCAGAGAGTGGAAAGTTTACCTGAGCAGTGCAAAGATAATTGTGGGAAGAATAATTCTTGAATTTTTCCCAAAATTCAAGTGGTTGAAGTCAGTTATCCCCAGGCACATCTCTCATGTTTACAGTAATGAAATGGCCCAGAAATCCACCATTGTGAACTTACCATTTCTCAATGCCAATGAAGCTAAATATGAGGATTGTGTCAGTATTTTGAGAGCATATGA
>NC_090869.1:44436715-44444215 GCF_036669935.1 Montipora foliosa
TTTGGCTTTTTTTTGTCCGCTGACAATTTGTCTGTTGTCCACGCTCCATCGCACTAGCGTTTTGTTTACGTTGGACAAATCCGAAATGTTTACATTTCGTCAAACTTGTGACCTTTCCATTATCCAATACTTGGCGGGAAATCATATTTCATAACAACATGATCCCAAGACGTTTTCTGCTTTTTGTAGCTGCAGCATTTGTCCTACAATTTCAGATGTATGCTCAGCTGAGGATGATGCTGATAATTTTGTCTCTTGCTCAATTTCAACTAGAGGGGAGAGCTTTTCTGAGATTGTTCGAGATTCGAAGGCGAAGACGACATCGGCGTGGACATCCATACTTTTGGGTTCTCCCTCGACCCGCCGATTCATGGTTTGATATTCATTAGAATGACCCAAGAATCCCAGACGAATATTTCAGGAAACAGCTTCGAATGAGAAGAGCTACTTTCCGTTTGCTTTTGGATGTCCTTCGCCCATACATCACAAGACAAAACACTCGTTTTAGAAGGTGTATTGAGCCAGAAAAGGTATTGGCAATTGGGCTCACGCGCTTAGCTCATGGAGGAACATACGTTTCGATTGGGCCTGGTTTTAACGTTGGGACAACGACAGTAATCGAGGCCGTCGAAGACGTCGTTACAGGACTGGGTTCTATAAAACATGATTATATCAAATTCCCAGAAACTGAAGCTCAACTTGTTGAAACGAGGGAAACTTTCGAAGAGCTTTCTGATCTTCCAAATGTGGCTGGTGCAATTGATTGCACACATGTCACGATCAAAGCCCCTACTGACAGCAGAGTCGACTACTTCAGTCGATTCCAGCGCTACGATATAATCGTCCAAGCCGTGGCTGATGGCAAGAAAAGATTCCTAGATGTAGCAGCTGGCTTTCCAGGATCCCTGCACGATGCACGCGTGTTACGGAACAGTCGCCTTTACAGACGATGCGAGAACCAAGAATTATTGACTGGTCCTATTATGAATGTTCTCGGCCGAGAGATTGGTCCATATTTGGTGGCCGATAGCGCCTATTTTTTGGCTCCCTGGTTACAAAAAGTTTACCCTGAAGGAACGCTAGATCCCGACGAAATTGCATTTAATGAGGAACTTTCCTCGGCCAGAGTTTCCGTGGAGTGCGCTTTTGGAATTCTGAAAAGTCGTTGGCGTATTTTGACAAAGCAAATCGAAAGCGGGGTTAGTTCTTTGAGTGATACAGTTGTAGCATGTGCTGTTTTACACAATTTCTGCATTAATGCGGGCGATGAATGGGAATGGGATGATGGCGACGACGACGGAGGAAATGATAATGATGCAAATGTTTTGAAGGATGGCGACGATATCAGAGAACTACTAAAAGAGTACATTGCCACGTGATTTTATTTATCATTGATCTCTTAACAATAACATATTGTTTTGACTTATTTTCGTTTTGTTCGTGTTTTCTTGATCATATAAACTTTGTAAAAAAACTGGAACGAAAACTTATAAACGCGCATCTAGAATATAGCATTGCTTTGAACTGCTACTTGATATTTAGGATGTAATAGACTATCAATATAGCAAACGATCCTCTCGCAGCTCTTTAAAATAAATGTTCTATAAAAACAACAAAGTGTTCAATATAAACAGTGAAGCTGGCCTTGGCCAGCTTCACCTGGAGGCTTGCAACTACAACTTGATACATAAAAAGAGGTGGTCCAGACCGCAAGCTACTATCTCTTTGCAGTTTCAGAGTAATTGTTTAAAAAGCAGGATAAGTGAATAGGATAAACGAAAACTGTTGCCTTTAATTTTTTCTATAGCCTTGGTCAGAGCAGCGAGGAAACCAGTCATGGCCTGAGTTTGCTCTCGTTGCATTTCTTGCATTTGCTCTACAGCATTTGCCAATCTATCACCCTGGCGCTCCACTCTCTCGGTAAATCTAGCAAAATCCTCAGAATCGTCGTTCTCCAGGCTTCTCTTGCGCCCTTTTCCCTTTCCTTTTCCCTTCTTCCTCTCGCTCCTGCTTTTGACTTTGATTCCCATTGCTTGAAGGGCTTCCTCTGCCTGATCCGAGGTATATCCCTCCTCCTCGTCACCAGCAGGCGAGTCGGGCAATGTCTCCTTGTTTTTCGCGACTGCATTTGCAGTTTCCCGCACGTGCTTCAGAGTAACAACATCCCTGCACGCGGTCAAAGACATCACAATGTTCGCAGGTTTCATTATTTCCTCCCGTCTGCTATCGATTCCAGTCCTTGGCCTCTTTGTACTTCTTTTTTAAGTGTTTAATTTTTCTCTCGCACTGACTTGGAAGGCGCGCTAAGTTGAATTGCTCGTTTATTTTAGAGGCGATTTCACCCCACACTTTCCTCGACTGTTGGCTCTCCAGCCTTGATATATTCGCCTCCCACAGATCCACGAGGTATTTCACCTGGTCCTCTGTCCATCGGTCTTGTGTCGTCTTGCCCTGTCTCTTGTCCTGCTTCGTGTTTCCTTCAGTGGAAGTGCTGGCAATCTCGTATGTCGGAGTGCTAGTTCCACTAGCACTACTTCCCGACCGAGGACTGCTACTCCTCTGTCCTGGCGGAGAACTACTGGTAGTAGCATGGGGCATCGAGGTCGTGGAATTCCGATATGGATACGAATCATAAAAGTTTTGGAAGAAATAACCCGGAGGATAGCAAAATGGAAAGCTATTTGGCGGGATGTTTTGGTCCAACATCTTGCAAACTGAAGAACGCGCGAAAACCAAAGGTCACGTTGTACTCATCATTTTTGATGTTTCAATTAAAAAACAAACACCAGCTATTGTATTCTCTGTTGTCCTGCCTCGGAGCAGGACATCGCAGCCTTTGAAGTTTGGCTGTCCTTCGGAATGTTTGGCAAACTCGAAAATACGCGATCGCATTAGGAGAAATGAAGCGTTGACAGATTTTTGACATAAAATAAACAATTTTTGATTTGTCTGGCTCTAGTGCGATTCGGCCCTAAGCAACTCAGCTGCTATTGTCGGTTAAAAGAGACTACATTTTTTTCTGTATTTTTGCCGCCTAATTTTCCAATAAAGCTGCCTACTGCAAAACTTGAGACAAACGTGGGTTAAGTACACATGAAAATAATATTAGAGTCAGTCATTGTCAAGCTCAACTTCAGTCACTCTTTGTTACTCAAGTCTGTTGCCAATTATTATACTAATTTCGCATTAAAATTTTTGTCACAATTAGCTGGTACTTAAATTATTGCAGTAATGCTAATCAAGGCAGTTTAATCAACCAACAGAAGTAAATTAACTAAGAAGCCGAAGGTAGAGAGGTTCACTCCCAGTCAAGTTAGGAAAATATTGTAAAGTGCATGCCTATTAGGTGGGAAGAAAGTGCCAGTTGCCATTATTGTGAAAACTCATTTTTAAGTTCTTTGTTAAGCATTCAGGCTTGTCTTCATGAGGAGATGACACAAAAGTGTTTCAGTCTACACGAACTTTCGCAAATATGAACACCTAGAAATCACAAGACTTACATCTTACCATATTTCGACACAATGTGCTTCGTCAACCACGCAAGCAACAACATTTCTTTTGAAAACTTGGGTTTTCATCAGCTCCCGTCCTTCCTTACTCAATAGTGCCTCTGGGTGTGAGAAGATAATCTGAATGTCTCCTTTCACTAATTTCTCACTGGGACTTTTTAACTTCAACTCTGCGGCAACGGTAGAGTTTTCCCTATCAGGATCGTCCTTTTCTGGACAGAATAGACTTTCACAATCTGCAGAGTCGTCACTGACAAGCTGCAGTACATCGGCAGAAACTCCTCTATCTTACAAAACCTTCAAGTGATCTTCTATTATGGAATTTAAGGGACATACGAAGAGTACGATGTTTTTCTCACGTTTGACTGGCAAGAAGTCAGGAAGGAGCTGGAACAGCAGTGATTTACCGAAACCAGTGGGAAGAACGGCTATTACATCATGACAATTTAACATATGTTCAAAGCACTTCACTTTAAGAGGCTTTAAAGAAAAAGAAGGAAATTTAAGGCGATTCAGGGCCAAACCAAGCCGACTGAGCACGAACAGTTTGTGGGTTCTTTCCGCCATACTGTGGTGTAAACTTTTGCTGAGGATCCGGGCCTTACTTGCATTTATTATTACATGCTAATTTATTACACCCAACTTTTTTGGGTGTTTGAAAATCACGTGATCGGCCGATGCCAGGGTCTTTTCCCGCCCATCCTCTCCTCGGCGGAGAAAAGCCCTGGGAACGAGGTTGACGTGTTGTTTCACGTGTTAGGAATACGCTGAGTTGCGTCATACCCCAACTTGCCCTTAATTTATGCACGCTCCCTTCTGTTTTTTTTTTTTAATGATGACGTCATTTGATGACTACCTGTCAAATGGGTCTGAAGGGTCCGATACTACTACTTCAACTGCATTCAGAATGTCAGACTGTACTTTCAATAAGGTAGTTTCCGTACTGTGAGTGACTTTTAGGCAGATTGAAATATTTCCTGGAGTCCATTAGTGTTATGGTACTCAATGAGCTGACAAGCAGCAGCTTTCTAGACTTGAGATTGGTCTTAAGTGAGGAAATAGCTCATGGTCCAAGGATTCCTTTTTGAGCTTGGGTCTTACCATTGCTTGTTTAAAATGGCATTAATGCCAAGTTGACAATTATTGCAATGACCGGTAACAAGACATCCAAGCACTCCCTTAATAAGATAGAGGGTAAGGGATCTAGATCGCAAATCTTGAGGCCAAATGAGACTAAATATTTGCTGATGTCCTTAGTTCTCACAGTTCGAAAATCTAGAAGTTCCTATTGACATCAGGAGAAATCAGGCAGTGGGTTGACTATAGATTCAGATTCTTGACAAAAGTACTCCTCATCTCGGATATCTTTTCGTGAAAGAAAGCAGCAAAATCATTTGCAAGTTGTTCCTTCGATGGTGATGTAGGATAACGGGATTCCGGTTTTCTGTAAAGAAACTAATCGATGGTTTTGAAGAGAACGTTTTGATTCCCTTCAGCAATGATACAAGAATAGTGATTAGATTTCGCACTTATTATCATATCATATCATTGACCACACCACATTGCGTAATATACAGCTCCCTGTCAATGATAAGGCACGGTTTGCGCCATCGCCGCTCCAGCTCCCTGCGCTGCTTCTTCTTCTTCTTCTTCTTATACCAGGGTGCTTGAGGTCTAAGAATGATTGAACGCTTCTTAATCGGTGCCTGTGCGTGTAGGAGATCAGTCAGTGTGTTCTCAAAATTATCAACAAGGGGTATAAGATCCATACCCGAGTAATCAGACAGTAGAGTTGACGTCTTGATATCAGTCCGTAGTGATTCAATATCCACTTTCCGCTCAAAAGGTGGCTTTTTGAGCTTCACTTGGGAGTGAACAGCATAATGATCACAGAGTTTCGGGTTGATTACATCAGACCTGATGCGGACTTCAGATAGAAATGTCATCATCAGACGAGTGATGAGAAGATGTAAGGTGTTTCCATTCTTGTGGTTAAGTCCACTAACATGTTGTAACGCAACAAGATTGAACGCCTTTAACATGCGGAGAAACGTTTTTGCATAGGTTTCTGAAGGCTTGTTTACATGGAAATTAAAATCGCCAGATATCAAAAGTTGGAAGGAAGTAATTGCCAGAGCTCCCAGCAGAGTGATAAATTCTTCTTAGATGGCGGGGGCCTGTATGCAATGACGAGTCTAGCACAGGCATTTGTATATTTCACAAGCAGATACATACATTGAAATGACCTGAACTCAGACTCTGTTTCCTAATTTGCTGGGATTTCTTAGCAAGCAGTCCTGTACCTCCACCATTTGCATGAGCTCTTGGGATGTGATGAAAATCATAGCCAGCTGGACAAATTTCTCTCACGTGATTCATATCCTTGTCCCCAGGATCAAGCCAAGTTTCAGTAATTGCAATCTGGTCGAGATCATGTTTGACAACATAGTCCTTGATCAAAAGCGGTTTGTTCCTGATAGAGCGCGTATTTACAAACAAAAATTAAGGAGTCTTTTGCCCTTTTTTGTATCCGGATGGGATTAGGCTTCTCGGTTGAACTTTAATAATTAATTCGAGCGGGAAAAACAAAACCACTGGAATGACGAGGGTTGCATAATACTAATATTCTGTGCTATTCCGCTTTAAGTTGTTTTCCAGCCCTCGTACGGCGGGTTTTGAGGATCCCATGCTGTTTGAGAGTAAGGAATACGGACTGAACTGGGAACGGCGGAGCCCGTACGATGAAGAGCGATAAGTTCACGACACGAGTATATTATTGTTCCATTGTTCATGGCAGAAGAAGTTTCATCGAGTTGGTTGGGTCCTGGGTTTGCCTTCACATCCATAAATATCGTAAGATCTTGTACGAATAGTTTGTCTTGGAGCACCAGAGTTGCGTCGCTATGCTATTTTCAGGTTTAAGGCTAATCGTGTTCTTATTTGAGGGGTGCTTAGTGGGAAATTAGCCTGAAAGTGTTCTTAAAATGTTCTTAAAATTGGTTTCAGAAATACTTCAAATTATATATTACTATAGGTTTAATTAACATGCAATGCTGTTTTGTAATAGATTTTATAGTTTGTAATGGTCCTGAACACCATAGTACTTTCATATAAGTTACTGTACTGTATTGTTTCCTTATCCTAATTCCCTTTCCCTTTTATTAAGAACATGTTTTATTTATCAGGCTGAATTTATTCTTATTTATGTGGTGCTTTATTGGCTAAATTTCAGCCTGATGTTCTAAATCCATTTGTTCTTATATGCGGGTGTTTAGTATCACTTAAAATTTAGAGAGGGTAGTAAGGTGGCTCAAACCAGTTTCACAACTTGAAAGAAACGTTCTTATTAGAAGGATGGACACTACAACACTTTGTCACTTCACAGCAATGTTGCTGGAAAAGATTCGGTCATTTTTGTTACGTAAAACGTTACCGTGGCAACAGAAAAGTCCCGCAAAAACACCCCATAACCCCAAAACGAACGCGGTGACCCCACTTATTTATTTCTGAAATGTAATCAGTATGCCAGGGTGAAACTTTCTGCAAAGTTTAAAAAAATTCTGTGGAGTGGATTCAGAGCCACCTTAAATAATTGAAAATAGGTAGCTCTGAATCCGCTCCACAAATTTTTTTTTTTTAAACTTGGCAGATATTTTCATCTTGGCTTGCGGATCACACTTTTCTGCAATAAAAAATTGGAGTCAGAGAGTTAGTTTTTCAAATATGATCAACTAAAGCCAAAATATAGGGTATTTTGCAAGGCTTTCCTGTTGCCATGGTAACTTGTTACGTCACGAAAATGGCGTCATCTTCTGATGTTTCACATGGTGCCATAACCTTGTTGTGCCGTGGTAGTGTTGTAGTGTCAATTGAATCCTTCTATTAACAAGGATTCTTGAAAGTATTGAAACTGGTTTGAATGCCTCCAGGAGAGGCATTTCCAACAATTTTCTGTGGTAAAGCCAGACCTGAAAACGAGGATCGAAAAATA
>NC_090869.1:44472199-44477199 GCF_036669935.1 Montipora foliosa
TGCTAGCTTCCATGAGGTCGATGCTTGAAAGTTCCTTGACAGATCTAAAAAAGCGCTCTCACGCTGGACACTGTCGATTCTCATCTCAATGAGATTAAAAAACGTAAGTTTGACGAGCCGCCCCGAGTCAAGAAGAAAGGAAACGAGGACACCAATATAGTTTCAATCTTAAGTTGGCGACGCAATTGAAGAAGCCAAAAAAAGCCTATTCATCCCAACAGCTCCGACAAAGTTCACGCTTGCCCTTGAGACAGTTGATAAGCTTTTGTCAGAGAGGTAAAAGCCCATTCTGTTAGCAGACAAGTCCCGACTTTGGATGGTCTTTAATATGGAAGGATAACGCAACGATCTTTTCTGAGGATTCTGACGACGAGAAAAAGATTATTCGAGCGGAAGCCAGAGCACGTAACCCAAGCCAAGCAAAAACTCGGCTCGCAACAAGACAAGTTTAGCCAGCACGAGAAAGGAGCTTCCCGTTTTAGTTGCCAGCCGAGACCGCCTCTTTCCAGGCAATTTTACACTAATAGTGCACGACCCATTTCCAACAATTCAGACCAGCACACAGACCAAACCGGGATCCTGATTTGCTTGCAACAAGCCAGAACATTGGAGGGCACATGTGTCCTCATCAATTCTTCCAAGTTTCAGCCTGCTCAATGACGTAGCCGCCGAGCGAGACGAGCAAGGACAAGTTCAAGGTGTTGTTAAGTCCATGTTTGCTTCTAATGATCTTAGTGGACAATTGCTACGATGAAATTTCACATTCCAATGATTAGAATGCCGTAGTTGAATTAAAGTCACTGTTAAATCTGGAATTGTAACGCGAAACCTTGGCGTTATAGCTGCAGGCAAACCTGCCCACTGTGTGGGGTTCCCATTTACAATCAAGCATGTGGAAAACATCATCATGTATGGTGTGATCCGTCAAAATCGATGGTTCTACTCAAAAGATCAGCCCTGATAATTAACACTCCCTATGAATCCGCTTTATTGCAAAGGGAAAACCGTTACGGGGCGCAAACATTACAATAAAAAGTGGTAGGGACTGAAGTTCTGTAAACTGTACTCCCATTGTGAACAACTGCCTGACCACACTAGTTTTGTCAGTAAACCAAGCAACTCTTTTGCCCTGAAGTACAAGGGCAAAGGCAGATAGCGGACAAGTCTACTGTCCCTAAAGTTTCCTTCCAAGGTGAGCTTTTAGAACTCTTTCTTTCCGGACGCCAATTTTTGATCAAAAAAATCTTATGGTCATTATCATGAAAGAATACAGGCGTGATCAGATGCGTCCATAATAGACAAACTTAGCAGGCGGTTTGCAAAGGTGCCCAAGGGGAATGCAAATTAAGGGAATTGATCGACGTTCTCATCCCAAAATGCTAATTCAATCACAAGCTTCCGTCTTCGTTTAATTTAACCTCAGAATTCCATGATGTTTTCTGATTAACAACAGCAATACATAGAACGTGCCACTCATAATCCTAGCCACGCTTCCTACCCAGTGCGTGAGCGAATGACTTGGCCTACCACAGAGGCAAGATCTCTAACTTTGACGATCTTACAATCAACCTTGCGTATAAGCTTAATACTACTCTTTAATTTAGAAATCCGACTTTCAGTAACCGAGATAGAAACCTCGAGACAGTATCGAAGCAGTGCCGAGCCAGGTAATATTTTGAACGGGCTCCCAAAGCAGATTTGGTCTTCGTTAATAAGAAAGCCATACCTAGTCTCAATCAAGCGTGAACAATACAAGCTGTTAATTTTAGCCTTAAAGGATACTAACACACACCCAATAAACCATTGTCAAGAAAAATCCATGGGAATTCCCTTGCACCCTCCATGAAGTCAAAAAAAAAATGGGCTTTAGTAATTTGGTGAATAAATACAGTGGCTCATGACAAGCCGAAAGGTAAAAGTGTGAAATGAAAATATTTGTAACTATACCATCACCAAAATCCCAGGAGAAGGCTAAATAGTTCCGGTGCTTCCGGAAAAATTTCGAACGTGATGATATCCAGAGTTAAAGTCGAACTTGAAAAAGATAAAAACCTTTAGAGATAGATCTGAATGGCTACAAAATGTCTCATATCTAAAACTTCCGTTTAAAGACATACAAATTGATATGCCTCAGATCAAGGATCACTCTCTTCTTGCCCTGATGGCTGTACCGGAAACGGAAAGCGGGTTAAGTTATGTCAGTCTGATGATCCAAAATCTCAACACACTTAGTTCCTTAACAAATAAGAAATAGCCTCTGAAACAAAATAAGAAGTATTTTTTGTGAACTAACTTTGGGAGGCGGGAGAGCTACGATTGGAATTTTATAACCATCACGTACAACACTTAAAATAAAACCTGAAGCGCCTAATTTTTACCCACCCGTCATTGGCATAAAGCGAGGCGAACCACAGCACCGAAGGAGTATTCGGTTGACCTGAGGTAGACTCCATAATTTTTTACCAGCCCTGGCACGGAAGCTGTCGATTGCTTGTTTTTACCCAAAACTACGACGGAGAAAAAAACCTCTGGATTCTTCCTCCGGTCTCGGCAAATTATGGTATGAGTTATTGCTTCATGCGTTGGAGCATGTAAGGGCGTAGGAGCCTCTTGTCATTCCTGTGTGGAAAGTCATCATATTTTTGGTTGTTGTTATGTGAAGACGGCAAGCACTGGACTGCCTTTGTGCGCGATTGGGTGATACTTCTCAAGTTTAAGATCTCTCTTCATTAAGGGTAAAGCGAAGAATCACCTTTTTGTTTCAAAGGATTTGTTCTTTAGCGTGGTCGCCCTGCATTTGAATTTTAAGCATCCACGGAGGCAGCTTTTCTCGGGTTTGCACCGCTGAGGGTGGCAGTTGTTCAGGAATGTAACAATTGTTTAGGGTCTTTGGAATCCACAGAAGTCTTTTGTCACTTCGGTTTTTTAACGCTTCGTTTGTAAGTGAGTTCAAGGTGTTTGATCACACTAATACTTGGAAGCCTTTTCTTTATTTAAAGGCTTGTTTTCTGCCGGCTGTTTTCGCTGGCTTATCGTCTTCATGTGCTCCAATGAATTTATTTTCCGACCGTTGGTTAAAACTAAGTCCTCCTACAAGTTGACTCAGAAGAATAAGCCTATTTCCTATACAACGTTTAGGGATCAGTTAGCCAAAAATCCTACAGAACGTAGTTCCTGATCCCTCTGTTTAGGGGAGTCATTCCTTTCGGTCAGGTGGAGCCTCTAGGCCGCCAACAGTGGGGTTAATGATAGGGTTTTTCCAGAAACATGGAAGATGGAAGAGTGTTGCAGCTAAGAATGGTTACATCAAGGACGACATTTCTTCACGACTTTCAGTCTCGAAATCTTTGGGGCTTTAGTTCGTTTTCCTCTGCTCATCAAGCCCTATACTTTTTCTTCTAGGTTGTAGTATAACGTATCGTTATAGTTACTGGTGCTCGGTCTAAACTGCCAAAATAAACCTAATGGTTTTTCCTCATGTTGTGTACTGCGTGGTGGAGCTGAAATGCCTTTTTAAAAAGGGACAAATCATTATATGCTTTATAAGCAGCATTGACACGAAGCCTTGAAAACTCCCCCGGAATGGGACGAAAAATTATTTAACATTGATCATATGTCTGATGTAATGCCAAGACCTCTTGTTGTTTAGAATAAGGGTCAATAGGAACCCACGATTTTTCCCATTCTCCGACATGTCTGTGAATCTCTTCGACTACAAAGCTTTCTGGATCCCTAAACGGGACATCTTTAGCAGAGGCTTTTGCTAAGCATTGAGAAACTAACACAGGAGACGGCTTCGGGGTTGCTACGCTTTGGGGCTCACCCCTCCAATCACACCAACGGACCGACGTTGGACAAGAAACAGCTTCTTCTGGATGAAAGTGAAAGGTTTTGAGACGCTTTTGATTGCCCTAGAACAGAAAGGAACAAAACGGGAGAGATAAGACCCAAGGCGATGCTGTCGGGTTAGGGGGGGGGGTTTTTACATTTTCTGAATTCCCCCCCCCCCCCCCCCCGCCACTGGGGCTTAACATTGATAGCTGCATAATGCAAACATCCAGCGAGACACACTCGCACGCTAAAACGCTGATATCCCGCGAGCCACACTCGCAATGACGTTAAAAACTAGCGCGATATACTTGCTATGACGCTAACGACCAGCGAGGCACACTCGCTATAACATCAAAAACCACCGAGACACGGACGCTATAAAACGCTAACAACAAGCGAGACACACTCGCATGAACAGCGTACACCGGCGAGACAAACTCGCTATTACGCCAAAATCCGGGAAAGCGAGACAAAGAGCGGCTAAATTTGGCGAGTCAAAACTCGCAAGAGCAGCTTAATTACGGCGTGGCAACCTCGCTAATTTGGAAAACTAAACAAACAAATCCCATACCACGAGGTATAAAAACGCTAAAACTGCAAAATCTAGAGAAACTGTGAAACAAACGAGCATAAGCCTAGTCACGGGTGGTAACGAACCCGTGATAACAACTGGGACGAAAAATGAGCGAGCTGTAAAAGGAAAGAAACCCACCCACCATTTCGGCAGCCGGTTCTCCGGGTTGAACGGGAGCCGACAGCCTGAAGTTGATTAGCTAAAGCGTCATCTTGCCGAGCCTGAACCGGCTGGTCGTCAAAACGAAGCGAAGTAGGCAACGTCGCATTCGAAGGCAGAACACGGAGGAGCGAGACCTGAAGCCCTTATAACTAACTAGAGGACTGCATCGAAGACGGATGTCGGCTGTCGCTGAAGGAAGAAAGTGAAAAAGGTACGCTTGTCGAATATTTCTTTGTCGCATGTTCAAGGTTTACATTTGCTCTGGCTGATTTTTGCTCCCTAGTTTGATTGATTAAAAAATCGGATCACGTGTATTTTGTGCACCCCTCGACCGATATGTCGGCTGACATATCGATCGAGTATCGGATGTTTACCGATATATCGGTCGAGGGGTGCACAAAATACACATGATCCAGAAAATCTATAAGTATTA
>NC_090869.1:44489699-44494699 GCF_036669935.1 Montipora foliosa
GGCTCACGAAAATACTCTATACCCCCCGAAATAGAATTCTCCAACGTCATGGCCGCTGGGCCTCATGATCAGTCTCCGCCAAGGACGCTTACGCTGACCTTAAAGTGTAGATTTATAATAAAACTGCAATCATAGACAAAACCGTTGGGAAGGTTAGCACTTTTGACGTCTTCATTGCTTCTCTTCCCTCCTCCCTCATTCAATGTTGTACAAAACTGAACGGTTTTGGTGGGCCCGGAAATTGTGATGTTTCCTTCCAAAATTGAATAGGAGGGAGGGGGCTATATAAGAGAAGCTGAAACTATTTCTTTTGCGTTTTAACAGAAGCGGGTTGAAATACAGCTTTGGTGCAGTTCATTTACATAACCTTCCCAAATACTTTTGTCTATGATTGTAGCTGCCTCCGCAGGGTTTTCGCCGAGAGGAGTATCAAGTATTTATGAGTCAATGAATCAATGAGTCAATGAGTCATGAGTCATGAGTCAATTAGTCAATGAATTAGTGCAGTTACCCTAACCCATAAAATGAAAGCTAAAATTTCAAAGAGTGCTAATCACTGAAAAGAGGGCTTAGCCTTAATCAATAAATTATTGCTATATTGACTGTGAGTCTCATTGACTCATTGACCATTTGACTCATAAATCATGGGACCTCCGCCCAGAGGCCAAAACCCGAGGAGGCAACCTAGAAGTCCCCTAGTTAAAAACGTAATTTTGCCTTCACTATTCAACCGGCAGAAAAACACAAATGAAAGTAAAACCTAGTGCAAACATGACAATATATATAAGAAAACGAAAACGAAATTAAACTGACCCGTCAACAAATTGAAAGCAGGCCGTAGACTGCATCTCCCTGCAAACGACCTCGAATAACATATTTTTCCTTCACTACTCAACCGGCAACACAAGCGATGATATATGGGCGCGTTGGCCAGCCGAACCACCGTAGAACAAAAAAAAGGGCTCGAGTTAAAGTGAGAGTGACCTAGAAACCTCTAATCTACTAATTAAAGAGTATTTTTAGCCGTAAAATGTGTAATTGGCTATCTCGCCTCTCGCCCCAGTCAAATGCTTGACTGCTGTCCAAAACCTTTCTGGCGTATTTCGGGGGGATTTCGGGTAACATAAATCCATCTGTATATATATTTTTTCTAGACTACGAGCAGTCCCTTTGTTTTCTCATAGTCCGTCGAGAGCGGAGCGAAAAAAACAGGCCGCGCGAAACTTGGCCGCGCGAAAGCTGGTGTCTGGGCGGAAGGCCAGCTTTCGCGCGGCCAAGTTTCGCGCGGCCTGTTTTTTTCGCTCCGCTCTCGACGGACTATAAGAAAACAAAGGGACTGCTCGTAGTCTATATTTTTTCTGGTCTTGAAAACATGTGAAAAGACCACCTTTGTGGAAGTCGAAACTTTTGCGAAACGGGCAGCGGTGGCACGAGAGAGAGAGGAATGGAGAAAGAAAGACACTGGAAACGAGGTACCTTGTTTTTACGTATAAATTTTGATGTGAATGACCTGCACGCGATGGACTGTTCCATAATTTGTTGTAACAAAAGCCACGATCCAATTTTTCTTCCAAATGGAGTTAATGTATCTCTTGGCAGAGGCCCCTTGACAAGAATAACGGATAAAAAATGTTCCAGAAAGCAAGGTCAGTGAATTATGTCAGGAACATGTAAAGGCTGCATTCTCGCGACTCAAGTGAACGAGTTTTAACCCGATTGAAACGAATAAATCATTAGACGTATTTAAGGGACCACATCTGAGCATACTGGGAAAAACGTCCGCGTAGTTTCTACATTTGTAAAACAAGGAATGAGCTACAATGGCCTACAATGATCTACAATGGCCTACAATGAACCACAATGAGAGCCCTACAATGGCCTACAATGGGCTACAATGGCCTACAGTAATCTACATTGGCCTACAGTGACCTACAATAGGCCACTTGCACTAAGAGGTCATGTGACATCGTTTTTATGAAAATGAAAGTTACATGATTTTGCCTTCGAAACACTATTAGTGAGTCATAACTTAAAATAATAGTGATTTGGTTTTTAATAGTGATTTGGTTTTGGCCGCCATGTTGGAGGGCAAGAGTATGCCCTCCAACATGGCGGCCAAGACAAATCATGCTACTTTGTTGAAAAATCAAAGTACCATAAAATATTCCCCTTAAATGCATTTCCTCTCAAATTTTGCGTGTAAGATAATTTTTATGTGTTCTGTCAATTTTTGGCAACCGCAAGATTACAACTTACTGTTTAAGGGAAGCATTGGTCACGTGACCTCTTAGTGCAAGTGGCCTATTGGCTACAATGAGCTAAAATGGCCTACAGTGAGCTACAATGGCCTGCAATGCGCTTCAATGGCCTACAGTGATCTGCAATGACCTACAACATTTGAGCTACAGTGACCTACAATGAGCTACAATGACCTACAGTGACCTACTTAAATGACTTACAATCAAAGAGAAAGACAAAAGAGGATCAGGGTGAAGAGTTTGGTGGGCGGAAAACATCCATTGTGCGTTGTCACGCAACGCTTTTAGTCTATTGCATGACAGCCCAAATGACCACAGCAATTACGCACATGGTGTTTAAGGCAGAAATAAACTGCCAAAAGACCCTTGGATGGTTTTCCTTTGTTTTAAAGCTAAATGTGCAAATATCAAAGCTTTGCTTGGCAACGATAAAGTCTTGATTAGAGCTGGAAAAAATAAAGAGAAGATTATAAATAAGTTATTCTTCTTGCAATGTTTTGTTTGGTTCAGAGTGCACAGTGAAAAGTTTCAACTTGTGCAGCAACTAGATTTTGATTGGTTCAAAGTGCAGAGAGGAACATTTTAAACCTTTCTATTGTAAACATGCTGCAGTGCCCTCAGAGCTGCAAATTATCTTTTATTTTAGCTCACTACAGGTCATTAGCTCATTGTAGCTTATAATTTAACTTATTGTAGGTCATTGTAGCTCATTGTAGACCACTGTAGGTCATTGTAGGTCATTGTAGATCATTGTGGACTCCCATTGTAGCTCATTGTTGGCCCTTGTAGGTTATTGAAGGTCACTGTAGATCATTTTAGGCCATTGTAGGTCATTGTAGGTCATTCCTTGTTTTAGTAACTACGAAAATTTCAGAGTGTTTCCAATAAGATCAGTCAACACGATGACCTTCAATATTGCCGTACAGGGCAAGATCGCACAGAGTTCCCACTTCATTATGCATACAATCCTTTGTTTTATGAAAACAATAGTGGTAACAATAGACGTTCTCTTGTAACAATTTAATGATTCTTTTGTTTTCAAGGTTGGTAAAAAGTACAAAAGTCATGTCTTTTTATGTCATGTGTAAATATGTGTGAGGTAAGGTAAGGTAACTTTATTTAAACACTGTATTTCCTTCAGGTATACCTTTACATTGAAGTATGGAAAAACTAACTTCCTAAGTAATCTAAAATCTAAGATAAAATTTAAAATAAAGATAAAAAGAAAACACCTGCTTTTCAAGGAGGCCGTGTGTACATGTAAAAACAGAATATCGCTAATTAAATTATTTGTAGATCGAAATTTATGTCTCTTAATTTTCCCTTAAATGTACTGGAGGATGTTAATTGCCGAACCTCCAGAGGCAAGCTGTTCCATGACACACTTCCGCTGTAAGAAAGACTTCTTTTATAAAATTCAGTACGCGGTTGCGGAACAGCGAGCTTGTATTCATTCTCTCTAAGGTTATAGCTAGTTAAATCGCAGTGTCATCACCTTATCACACTTTGGGATTCTTATTGACATTCAGAGTAAGGGACACCAACATTAGCATAGTTTATAAGGTCCCCTATGTATTTTCTTCAGGCTACTTGAACTTCAAGACTCCAGGATAATAATTATTTATAGCTACATGTACTCATGGACTGGTGGATAATCACTAATGTGCCCTTTCTTACATTTGCCAACTTTCATGAACTTGATATCAAAGACATTTGAGGTATACACTGTAATACAGTACTTTGAAAGCCAAATTCATGTCTTTTCAGATTTTCCCCTTAACTGTGTGACAACCTACTGTATTAGTCTTCCATTGTTGCACAATTTACCCTTGAACCTTAGATATCCAGTGCATCCTACTGGAAAATGTGTGCGTTCCAGGATGCAATGATGCGCTCTGGATACATCTCTGGGTACATTGTAATGTTTATGCAATGCAAAACAATTGCCTTACAATGCATGTGCAATACAATGAGCAAGGCATTCTGGGATGTACATTGTAATAAAGGAACAGAGTTGAACATGTGCTTAGAATTAAGCTGTTTGTACTACTAGATACTTTTGTGTTTAATAATAATCCAACATTATCAAGTTTCAATGAGTACAGTCTGGTTTTGCAGATAGGGGCATTGGAACTCTTGGAAATGCTAGTAAAAGACATCAAATTCTCAGGAAATAACATGACTGGTCTTTCTCTGTCAGAATTTCACATAGTGTATGCAGTGTAAGTGGAAAAAAAAATCTTGGCATGCCAATTTAAGTCTTTTCGCAAAAATGAAGAATGTTGAAGTTAGGTTGCACAGTGATGAATATTTACTGCAAGAGGACATTATTTTGCCTGCGGTTGATACAATTCTCCCCGTTTAATCTAGACCCAGAGGCATTAGAAACTTGTTGATACATCTACATGTATTCCTCGGTATGTAGATACTGCGCAGTACACTTGATGCTAACACTCATTTCCAGATAGCAACACCTCATGCCCACCATTGACAAACTGATACATGATCTAAATGGTACTAAATTGTTAAGCGGATTACATTTCAATTAAGGCTGCCATCAACTGCCCTAACCTAGGGAAACTTTTCATACTCATGTTGGTTTTTTCAGTTACAAATGCATCAGTTTTGGCATCAATGCCGCTAGTGAAAATGTAATTGTTTGCACTGAACCCTATATCCTAAAGACATACGGTCTCAGAGCTTTCTCAGTTATTGACCCCAGGATGTGGAAAATTTTTTTTG
>NC_090869.1:44497199-44502199 GCF_036669935.1 Montipora foliosa
TCATGTGTGGAAGCTCTCTGTGCTCACTCTTATGGAGAAATGAAAAGCACAAAAAAAAAAGTCCTTGGATAAAGAAAAACCAAAAAAAGAGGCCCAAAGAAGAAAGATATATCATCCTTCTGCCTAGAAAAGAAGAAGATCCTTCCTAAAAGTGACAAAGGCTCTGGGTTTGTCCAAGAGCCTTCGACAGGTTGGCATCCGCCGATTTACGGTTTCTGGCCTTAATTTTTTTGCCGTGAGTTTCATCCCTTGCCAACGTTGCCCATTATATTTTTTTCTCCTCCTGAATGCACCACTGAGCAAGATGACAAAAAATGTTTCTGCTTTTCCCGGGAAATCTTAATCCATTGTCATTGATGCCAGGAGATCCTGTTGTGGTTTTATGAGGTGACATAATCTTCTGGTGTGACTTGAGTTGTTTACTCAGCCTTAGGAGCTACATACCGGTACATTGACCTTAAGGTTACCGTATACTTTCATGTAGGCAATTTTCTTCAAATTTGGATTTTTCGGTTAAAGTAATGATCAAAATTGGGATATCTCATGTAAAAAAGAAATTATTCTAAAAGATTAAATATTGGCGGAAAAATGGCGGTTTTACGTCTTGGCCAGAGGTAAAAATTACCCGTTTGATCCACAGTCTTAGCGCTGTTTTCTCAAATTAGACTTTTCACTTGAAGCAGACACACTCAAAAGGAATTTGTCTGATTGCCCCCAAATTTTGACAGTGGCTAGATTAACATATAAACAACAAAATGGTGTCTGGGAATTTTTTATTTCAAAATATTTTTTCTCTGAGAGCGATTTTTGTAAGAACTCTTCACGTTTTTTTAAATACTATTTTGAAACGTATAACTTTTCACTGTAACTGAGTATTAACCCTTTGGGTTCGGAAACAAAGGAAAAAATGCTTTGACTTGTAGCTTTGAAAAGGTGATTCGGATGCTCGCAATCAGAGGTCGTGAAAAATTCGACAATTCATTTAACTTCTTGATGCAGTTTGATAGCCAGCTCTGTAAGCTTTAATGTGATATAGGGGTTTAGGTATCTACAGTTTAAAGGGAAAGTACGGTCTAGAAAAAGTTTCTCTGAATCGAAAGTTCTTTATCTGTATTGTCATACTTGACCACTCAGTTGGACTAAATGTGTTTAAATAGCCAACAATAACGCTTCAAAAATAGTCAAACTTAAATTGAAATCCGCCATCCTTTTTTTTGTGTATGCAAACGAGGCTATGGTATAGCAATAGTCAAAGATTTCTCTGGATGACTAAATGTACTTGATGTAAAGAAGAAAATGCAGGCGAGGAGAGCAATACTTTGTAGACTTGAATCTTAATCCAGAGGCTAAATTTTATTGATATTGGCTCCACCTCTGAACAGATTTACCTCGCATCCTGCACTCATTGCTGTGAAATAAATGCTTGGAGATCAAGTTTAATCTGTCTACCATGGCTTTCTACGAGATCCCTGTCACAACTTCAAAACAAACGATCAATTTATATGTTTCCATCAAATGGTAAGAGTAAATCGTTTCAGTAGTTTCTATACTGCTAACAAAATTTAACCACATTTCAAGTTACGTTTATTAGCACATAACAGTGAAAGTCGCCTATATATGGCTTGATGCACTTTTTTCGCTCCAATGTAATGATATTTTGGACTAGTGGACTGAGATTTCCGTACGAAGCGAATGTCACCAAGACCAATATTCATCTCCCTCAAGATCCCGTTTGAAGTCCTCCTTGGTAAAATGACAGAGGCGAACAGACGATATAGCAGTCAGGTTTTCACGTTTGAGGAATCCATCTACGTTTTATTTTCGCCTGCCAACTTTTCTTTAGATTTTAATTTTTATGTGTTTTCAAGTCTAGACATGTGTCTAGTTTCATCCCCATCGAAAGCGCACACCCCAGCAGCGGTAATTGTTGATGTGAAAAAGCCTTCCTACATGTATTGAGCAACATCTGAAGGTTTCATTGGCTTATTCTAAATTAAAGGCTTCCCCGTGTGAAAACAAACAAATACGTTTGCTGAAGCATCAAAGACGGCTGTTTCTGAAGGAAGAAAGTGAAAAAGGTATGCTTGTCGAATATTTATTTGTCGCATGTTTAAAGGTTTTGTCTGGTGTACATTTGCTCTGGCTGATTTTTGCCACCTAGTTTGATTGATTCGGAAATCTATAAGTATTACCGTATTTACCCGTGTATAAGTCGACCTTTTATGGCCTCAAAAGAAGCTCCAAAAATCGCCCTCGACTTATACATGGGTCAAAGATTTCGAGCCAAGTTTCAGCTAAGTAATTTATTCAAAATTAACATCATAATGTGGCCTTTGGGCATAACGAACGCAGTGGACGAAAGACTTCAAAATGAATGTACTTAAGCAATTCCAGTTGAAATGAAAAAGGATTTGTCCAACTCTAAATGTTGAAGATACTCACAAGCACAAATATGAGATAGACACTGGAAATTTTCGTTTTCCAAAGGCGGAAAGCTCTAAAAAACATTCTCGTTTCTTCAAATAAAACGCGATCCTTCAATGGCTTAGTAACCTGGCGCAATACCTTTTGTTTGCGTGCAAGCATGATCGTCACTCGTGTTGCCTGAAAATGCTGGTTGGTAATGATTGTTTTTTATTCTTTATACAAACCTGGAGGATTTAAATGCTTTTGCAAACTTTGTGTTGTGTGGTTTATGAGTTTTGTTTCGTTTGCCATGTGAGAAATTGTAAGTCAAGCACCAATTAAACCTTGCACGTTTCGCATCGTTTTTGAAGTTATTTTCAGATTGACTCCTGCTTCTGTGATGTTGTGCTTATCCTCTAAAGCCCTTTATTCTTGAACAACGAAACAGGTTAGTTTGAGGTTTACATGTTCGATTTTCTGAGAACTTTTTCGAAATTCAAGGACAAAATGCCGGCACATACAACAACCGCTGAAGCACAAAACTATTAACCGCTTGAGGCCCTTAATTTTTTGTGAATCCACAGTTCCAGAAATCGAAGAATGCAAGATTAGTAATCCCATGAACATTTAGCAAAGAAATTAAGAAATTGCTTTTTTTGCCATCAAAAATGGGGGGTCGACTTATACATGGGATCGACTTATACACGGGTAAATACGGGTAAGTGACTTGAGTTTCTGTCACACTTATGGCCTACATGGCCTACTATTGAACCACAAGACCGTTTACCATAGTTCATCTTACATTTGAATTTCTCGAAGCAGAAAGGTCACACGACATTGAGAACACGTTTGTTGACTATTGCTACGTCATAACATGTCATATCCAAGATGGCGCTCTCCAAGTCACGAAAGAGGCAACTTCAAAGTGCTCTTGTCACATTTTAACAGGGAACTGGACAAAACGGCAATTATTTTCGAATTCCTGGGGAAAAGTTTTTGTAATTTAGAGAAACAGGTTTCAGACGTGAAGCAGCAATAAAACCAGTAGGCTTGGAATCTGTGTGACCTTGTTGTCTTCTTATTTTAAACTTTTCAGGACATTCTGACATCAAATGTCCCTCTCTTGTGCAGTTATAACACATTATCGACTTGAAAGGTTTTCTTGCCACCGCCAGCTTCTTCTGGATAAATTACGTGAAACTGAAATTTAGGTTCTCCTTCTGGGGGTTACTCAACACAGTTGGCAAGTTCTGACCTCGAGGAGACAAGAACTTGCTGGGGTTTTCCTTGAAGACAACCTTGTGGTTAAGGAATAATCGTCTGCCAACCGTGCGACTTCTTCCAGCCTTTCGGCCTTTTGTTCGTTAATAAATGTGTGGACATCACTGTGAATGCACCTCTTATCTTCATCAATCCAATTTTGATCCGGGTTTATCCCCGTAGACGGGGGTGGCCGGATTTACCCCACTTTGGCAGCAATCTCTCCAACTCCCACTCCCCATCTCGCTCAATTCATGGCATCCTTTTTCTCCAATCCAACACTTGCATCTTCCACGTCTTCTTTGGTCATCCTTGCTTCTTCTTGCCCTTCAGTTCAAACTCCAATGCTTTTCTCAGAAAATGCTCATCATCCCTTCTCAACAAATACCATCTCACTACATTCGCCTTTGCCATCTGAACCACTGCTTCCTTCAATCCTAACATCTCCATTAGGTCCTATGTCCTCTTCTTCTCCATCACTTTTGCACCACACATTGCTCTCACCATTGCTCCCTCGGTCCTTCTCAAAATTGCCATCTCATTTTCCCTCAGAAACCATGTCTCACTCCCATATAGCATTGCCAATCTTATGTAACTCCTATAAACCATTCCTTTCATCTTCAGTGAGAGCCAACGCTTGCTCTTGCTGTCACAGCTGCCTCGCAACCACCACTTGCATTCACCCTATCCGCCAAATAACAGAGCCTTTCTTGCGTTTCTAATTCCTTAAACTCCAACTGAAGCTGTAGTTTCTTTAACTCTGAATCAGATGTTTTAAATGTTTCTAAAACTGTCTCTTCGAAAACTTGTACACTCAACTAAATGTTTAACAATGATCGCCTGAATCTGGTGTTTTTGCATTGCTTTCTTAATGCCTAACTTTAAATGTTTTGGTAATGAAATAAACTCATCCTTCTCGTAAAAGATATCCTGGCAAGGTTCTGACATAAACTTCTCTTGATCAAAATCTGCCATCTTAAAACTTGGCTTAGATTACTGAATACAGTAATACTCTCTTGAAAGGTATACTGTTAAATTCTTGTTAAATTCACTCCACTTAAACTCGGCTCCTGGACAGGCCTCCAATTTCTGTTACGGTAAGTAATAACCGGCGGAAAGATAATAACCTCGCTATTTCCACGAAACGCAATTTATTTACTGTAAACAATGGGAGACAACTTAACTCCAGCTGGCGACTACTCTTAATACAATGTCAGTACCATGAAGTGTAATACTTAAGAGGCTCTGACTGTAAATATCAAGAATCCGCCGACAGTTGCAAAATTTCATAATTTATTTTATTCTACCTAAAAGATCCTTTTGGTGAACTATTT
>NC_090869.1:44509699-44514699 GCF_036669935.1 Montipora foliosa
AAAGCGGACGAGTTGTCTGGATGAAGCGCCAAAGGGAGACTCTGGAAACGATTTGCAAGGCTGTCAACAATCTCAAAGTACAAGTTACTGAGCAAAAGCTTGTAGAAGGTGAGGCAGTGAGCGATATTATGAGTGATAAATTTATAGAAGAAGTCGAAGTGAAACACGAACAGTTAGACGATGATATAGTGACGCTGGCAGCCCACACAAAGGAAATCGAGAACAGATATGAGGCCGACCAGATTCAGAAAGAGCAAACATTAGTGGCTTGGCAGAGAAGGAACAGCTCAAGTTCAAAGCAAAGTACCAGAATGACCACGGTGCAACAAAAGTGACCAAAACCCAAGTCAAGCTACAAAAGCTTGTGTTGACAAAGTTTAATGGGAAGCTGAAAAACTGGTTGTCGTTCTCGAATACTTTCCAGGTGGAAGTGGATTCTGTGGACCTAACAGCTGTTACAAAATTTTTGTACTTGAAAGAAATGATTGAACCATACAGTACCACTCAAAAGTAAGTTACCACCCTCTCGCGAGACGAGAGTCTCGTCTCGAGAGACGAGACATTCGTCTCGCGAGACAGTTAAAAAAACAGTAAGTGTCTGCATAAATGAAAACTTTCCGAAGATTAACCTGTTTACAAAGACACTCGCGCTCCAAACGTAACACTTGACAATAAAGTTTTAGGTCCAGATGCGGTTGGCGTTGGTGCGGTTGGCGTTGCGTGCAGACATCTACTGGTGAAATCTGTATACACTGTACTTTGATTTGAAGTTGATTTAGAGAAGAAATGTTTCGATAAACTTGCGCGGCAGCATGCGGTTGGCGGTGGTTTGTTATCGTCTCAGTGCGGTTAATGAAAAAAAACTCTTATTACTATTGGTCATGACTTTTATTACATTTGGTGGCTCCTAAAAGATCCGTTTTCTTTTTCTTTTTTCTTTGGGGTTTTTTTTTTCTGCTTTCGCGTCGCCTGTTCAGACTTTCATCGCGCGCTGGCGACGGAACAAAATTTTAAAAAATCGCATCACCCGCGCTAGCAAAAAATCGCTTTTGTAGCCGCGACTGTAGGAGATTTGTTCGTACACATTGTTTAATTCATGAACGAAAAATAAGCGCTTTCATGACAAATGTTCGTCGACCGCGGTGTTTCTTCACAAAACTGTATTATTTTAAGTTGCGTGAAACGCTTCGACAAATACCTTAGATAAGATGTACCGCACAGACCTGAGAATTGGAGAGGTGGAAATGGAAAATAAATTTGTTTCATACAACAATTCAAGTTCTTCGCCTTTCTTAGTGAACGGTTTCGAATTTTTCTTTTTTTGTTGTTGTTGTTGCGTGACAGTGAAAATAATCTCACCGTTGAATGAATTAAGTTTTGTGGATGACATTCGCAAAAGTGAAGTCATAAAACTCGAGTTTGTTTTCATTTACCGTAGCAGCTAAGTCTTATTGTATATGTACTTTCTACTTGCTTGCAGTTATTTACATTAAAACGTGTCGGCAGATCGACTTAAATGTGGGAGTAACGAACTGCGGGCAAAACAGATTCGGCACAAACCATCTGAATTCGTTCAATTTCATACGGTGTTTCGGAAAGCAAAATTCCCCGAGAATTTCACAGAGATCTGTTTGCAATGCCACCGCACTGAAACGTTGCCAATTGGCATGATATATTTCTTGGTTATAACAGTATTGTAATTTTGATTCATGTTAAGTTTTACGCTCGCCATGAGCGTCGTTTTGTCGTTTGAATTTGCAAACGTTCGTGTAACCATCGGAGTTCTATAAAAAATTTATGCCAATCTTGCCGCTTCAGTGATTCTCGCGAGACAAGAGTCTCGCCCCTAGAGACGAGTGTCTCGTCTCTCGAGGCGAAACTCTTGTCTCGCAAGAAACGAGACAAGACTGGTAACTTACTTTTGAGCGGTACTGTAGGTTCGGTTGGCAATCGATGGATTGCCACTCACTTCTGATGGGTATGAGTGTGCGAAAAACATCCTAAAATGTACTTATGGGAAGACCATTGAGATCATAAACACCTATGCAGAGAACATTCAAACCCTTCCAGTTATCTTTGAATCAAACCCAGCGAAGATGAAAAATTTCTACAGGACACTTCAGTTTAATGTGCAATCGCTTTAGACACTGGGGAAAACAACAGAATGCTGGTCAGTGGTGAGAGGAGTACTTGATAAATTGCCCGGGATCAAGGCCAATCTGGTGTGAGGAAAGCCAGGCTTGCAGAGCTGGGGATTCTCTCAGCTTGTGCTGGCGTTGCAGGAGTGGACTGAAATACACCCTAGCGAACCATCCACCCAAGGTCACAGGCAACACAAAAGTTTCCAAGCTCAAGGGTAATCACCTGCCCCCTATGGGTGTGTGTATGGCAGTGATCCAAGCCACAAGTCAGTGGATTGCCCTACACTGGTGACAGTGACAGAGAGGAAAAGGTTTCTGGTAGACACCAAACTGTGTTTCAATTGTACTGGTGGGAAGCACAGAGCTGACAAATGCAAAAGCCGAAGCACTTGTGCGAAGTGCAAGAGAAAACATCACAGATCAATTTGTGACAGTGCTTCTCAGAGTGGATCAGCGATGACCACCTCCCAAGGTGAAGGCGTGTGTCACCCAGTTGTGATTGTCAAGGTGAATAACATAATGGGTCGTGCTTTACTGGACACTGGGTCCTCTAGCTCTTACATCTCATCGTATCTGGTGGAACTGCTGAACATCAAACCTGCAGAAACAGTACCACAGAGTCTCAAGACTATTGTGGGACTTGTCACTAAGAATGTTGAGATATATGATGTTGACATCGGTGATACTAACAATAAAACTGTGCTTCCAGTATCTGTGACAAAGATTGACCGCAGGGAAATTCTAACTGTGGAGAACCCAAATTACCCTGAGGTTCTGGCCAAGTACCCCCACCTCAAAGGAGTTCATATGGAAGGAGTTACCTATTCACATTATCCTTGATGCTGGAGAATACACTAAGAACAAGATGGCTTGCTATCAGCGAGTGGGAAAGATTGTTGAGCCAGTTGCTGAACAAACAAAATTTGGGTGGACAATTATGAACAGCGGTGGAGAATCTGGACAGGGTAACGTCTTCCTGCTCAGGCTGTAAGCAGCGACTTCAAAGAGTTGTGTCATTTGGATGTCCTGGGCCTTCAGGATAGTGTCAGTGGAGACCAAAGTGTTGTACATGAAGAGTTTGTTGAACAGCTTCAGCCTAGTTGGGAGGGGTGGTATGAGACCGGGCTTCCATGGAAGGGAAACCTTCCTCACAAGGAGAACGCAGCGACCACCAAGATGCATATAGTGTATGATGCCTCTGCACGTGCCAAGCCTACTGCGCCATCCCTTAACGAGTGTCTTAGTGTTGGCCCTCCACTCCAAAATCAGCTGTGGAAAGTGATTGTATGTGGCAGGTTTCATGTGGTGGCTTCAAGTGCAAGTACGGAAGGAAGATAGGGACGCACTTCGGTTCCATTGGGTAAACATGAAAAACCCTAAGGAGATCCTTGTGTTGCGGTTCACCGTCACCCCTCTTGTTAGGGGGAGTGATCCAGCAGCATTTAAATGCACATCCCGAAGGAGACCCCAAATGTGTGAGTGAAATTGAAAATGGGCTCTATGTGGATGACCTGTTGTCTGGGGGCCAGAGTGTTAGTGAAGCGCGTGAAATGAAGGAGAAGGCCTTGAATCTGTTTAGATCAGCTCACTTTATCTTACACAAATGGAACTGAAATGCCAGGGAGTAAAGTGATCAGTCCCTAACTTACACAAAACTTGGAATTGAAGCCTGGAGAGTGCTGTCTACTTGGCTTGAAATGGGATAAGGACTGCATTACAATTGGAGTAGAATTCTCTGTGGAGTTGTCAGTTTCCACTAAGAGGGGTATCCTTAGTAAAGTCGCCAAGATCTATGACCCCCTTGGGTTTGCCTCTCCAGTTACTCTGCACGGAAAACAGTTGTATCGAGAGGCTTGTGGTGCTCAGTGTGCCTGGGATGAGAAGCTTCCTGCAGAACTTGCAGTTAGATTTCAGAAGTGGGAGCAGAATCTTCTCGATTGTTAGATGTGCCAAGAGCCCTGGTAATAGCAGGGGAGTAAATTGAAGAGATCTCGCTTCATGCATTTGGTGATGCGAGTGGACGGGGAGTAGCTGCCTTGGTCTATGGTTGGAACTGGTGTCTAGCCACATGGCAGTTAATTTGATCAAGAATGTGTCAGACGCATTGGTTGGTCTCCCAGTGACCTCGATGACTGCTTGGCTAGACAGCTCAGTAGCTCTGCACTGGATACTGAAAGGGGGAGATTTCAAACAGTTTGTCGGAAATCAAATCCGTAAGATCAAAGAACATGAGGCTGTTGAGTGGAGGCACGTCCCTTCTGGTGAAAACCTGGTGGACCTCGCCAGTAGAGGAGGGCTAGTGGCAAAAGAAAATACCCTTTGGTCGAGGGGACCAATATGGCTCAGTGACCCATTATAGTGGCCCCCCAGAATGGTAACCAAGGTGTCACAGGAGGCTGCTGCTGAGATGAAGCCCAGGAAACAAGTGTTTGCACTGTCTAAAGAGGAAATGATGAGATGGATACTCTTCTTCTCGTCCTTATGGCGTGTGCTGAGAATAGGTGCATGGATCAACCCGTTCCTCTATAATGCGTCTCATCATGGTCGGGAGAGGTTAAGAGGGCTATTGACCACATTGGAGATACAGGGGCAGAAGACATCTTTGGAGAAAAGAGTTCAGAGGTGAGTAGAGGGGATAAATACCTTTGAAGAAGACAGACAGCGCTTAATTAAACCTGCAGTCTAATGCTGATGGCGTGCTTGAATACTGGGGTCGTATCCAGGGTCATCATCCAGTTTACCTGCCAGATAAAAGCATTTATGCTGAGAAGATAGTTGAAGAAGCTCACCTTGCTACACTACATGGTGGTGTTAGTCATGACGAATTTGCGAGATCAGTACCGGATACCGCAACTGAGG
>NC_090869.1:44522199-44539699 GCF_036669935.1 Montipora foliosa
GGCTTTCTTGATCAGAATACTGGCAGTTTTCACAGCATTTTCCACCCTTCCATTGCTCTGTGGGTATCTGGGTGAGCTGGTTATGTGTTCAGTTCCAGACGATTTAACAAAATTGCTGAATTCTGCAGAATTGTACGGTGGTCCATTATCACTGTGCAACTGGTTTGGGATCCTATGCGCTGCAAAGTGCTTCTTCAACTTGTTAATGATAACAGTTCCTGTCTTGCTATACAGTTGGTCCACCTCAAAATAACCTGAATAGTAGTCTACCGTGCACAGGTAACTCTTGTCATCAACTGTAAAAATATCAGTTCCTATTTTCTCCCATGGTCTAAAAGGAACTTCACGGCAGATCAGTGGTTCTTTGGGTTGATTGCTCTGATAAGCCATGCAGGTGTCACATTTCTGGATGAAGTCAGTGATTTCTGCATTCATGCCAGGCCAGTACAGTGTTTCTCGCGCTCTTCTTAAGCAACCTTGCACGCCGATATGCGACTCATGCAACTTCGCCTTGATCCTTGGCCTTAATGTCTCAGGTATGACGCATCGCAGTCCCTTGAATATGATGCCATCATGTACTGAAAGCTCGTCACAGAGTTGGAAGTACGGATGGATGGCTGCTGGGAGTTCCTGCTTTGTATCAGGGAAGCCGTCCACAATCGCTTTCTTGAGCGTTTGAAGGGTTTGATCACAGGCTGTCTCCTTTTGCAATTCTTTGAGTTGGTGTTCTGGTACTGGAAGAAAGTGTGTGGCATGGATGTGTTCCACTTCTACTTCGGTTGGTGACCGCTCGTACTTTGTGAGGTAAGCTCTAGAAAGAGTGTCCGCTAGCAGCATATCTTTGCCGGGCTTGTAGCGGATCTCGTAGTCATACTGCTGCAGACGGAGTAGCAAGCGCTGTAATCTCTTAGGCGCTGATACTAAAGGTTTCTTCGAGATTGAGACCAATGGTATGTGGTCAGTCCATAAAATGACTTTGCGGCCGTAGACATAGTTGTGGTTATGTTCCATACTGAAAACGTGTGCCAACAATTCTTTCTAGATCTGCGAGTATCTTCTTTCAGCTGGAGTGAGCGCTCTACTAGCAAATGTGACTGGTTGCCCGTACTGCATCACCACGAATCCAAGTCCACCCTGGGATGCATCTCCTTGGCATTCGGTTGGGTCGCTCTCACTGAAATACTTCAGCACTGGTGCTTTGACAACAGCTTCCTTAATTCTCTCAAAGGCATCTTCCTGTTCATGGCCCCAAATCCACTCGGCATCTTAATGTGTCAAGCGACGTAGTGGTTCACACATTTCCGAAAGGTCTTGCAGGAACTTTGACAGGTATTTCACTAGCCCAATGAATCTCTGCACGGCTGGCACAACACCTGGGCGCTCCATTTTGACAATTGCTTCAATTTTTCGGGGATCAGGTTTCAGTGCGTCCTTTGTCATGACATGGCCAATGAACGACACTTCGCTGCATTTGAATTGAAACTTGTCCTTATTCAGCTTGATACCCTTTGTCCTGCACCTGTCCAAGAGGTTCTTCAAGTTCAGGTCGTGATCCTGGTCAGCCTCTTCGTCAGTGTCACCTTGACCGATAATAAGGAGGTCATCTGCGATTTTGTACACCCCCTTGAGACCCTCAAGGCATTGGTCAAGCTTCTGCTGGAAACATTCCGGGGCTGGGCTTATCCCATACGGCATACATAGCCATTGGTACCTTCCCCATGCTGTCTGGAAAATTGTCAGCTTACTCGAAGCGTCATCCAATTGAATCTGGAGGAACCCATCCTTAAGGTCAGCTTTGGTGAACACTCTCGCCTTAGACAACTCTGGCAGGATGTCATCAATAACTGGCAAGGGATAATGTCTCCGCTTCAGTGCTTGGTTTAGGCGCTGTGGGTGAATGCACACTCTAACCTTCCCGCTAGGCTTTTGCGTTGCAACCATGCTCGATACCCATGGTGTCGGCTTGTCCTCTTTCTCAAGTACACCCAAGCCTTCAAGGCGGTCAACTTCTTCTCTTAGTTTGCCTTTTACTGCCACTGGAACACGACGGGGTGGCATTACTACTGGCGGGACTGTCTCATCAACTTCTAAGTGTAGTTTTCCCTCAATCTTGCCAAGGCCTTTAGGCAGGTCAGCATACTCTGCTAGGACTTGCTCTTCGGTCAGACTATTGATGCTGTCTTCGATAATCTCAGGTGTTTGGTGGTCAGGCTGCAGGATGTTCTGGTGTTGGACTACTAGGAGGTTCATTTTCTGTGCTGTCTCAGCTCCCAGTAGAGGTGCGAAACCATCCTCAACTACGACAAACTCTGCTACATACTCTGTATTGTTGCATGGGTTTCGGATGTGGACGCTTACTGTTCCTAACACTCTCAATTTAGACTTAGAGTAAGTGATAAGTTCTCTTTTTGTAGTCTGAATTTCTGTGTTGTCTGGGAGGCAACTGCGGGGCAGGACATTACAAGATGCTCCAGTGTCTATCTGCATCTCCACTGTCTTCTTTCCAATTTCCATGACTGCACTGATTCGCTTCTTGCTGTGAGAAACACTATAAACTTCTCCGGCAAATGAGAGAGCCCAAAGTTCATCCTCGGATGAAGTTGGTGCATCTCCGTGTACCTCATGCACTCTCAGCTTGCTCTGCTGCCGGTTGCTGCGGGAAGGGGCTTTGTTACCAGGCTGTATTTTTTGCATGCAGACATTGCTAAAGTGGTCTTTCCCCCCACATGTATTGCAGGTCTTTCCGAATGCAGGACAATCTTCTTTCTTACGCTCATGTCTCCATCCACAATATTTGCAATCTCTCATGATCATTTGCTTATTTCCTGGCAAGCCAGCGTTTCTTCCGAGGTTTGGCTGTGCTCGAAACTGTGGCTTCGACTGAGTCTGTCCTTTCTTTGATTTATTCAGATAATTTATGGTGTCTGAGCCATGGCTTGATATCTCTTTTAGCTGGCTATTTGCTGCTTCGGCTGCTCGGCAATAATCCATGCATTTCTCCAGTGTTACATGTAGCTGCGATTCTTGAAGTAGCTTTTTACGAAGGGCATTATCAGAAATTCCACATACTAGCCTGTCTCTGATCATTTCTTCTTTTAAAGTACCGAACGAACACGTGTCTGCCAATGTGCGGACTACAGTTGCGTAGGCGTCGATTGTCTCGCCAGGCTCTTGTGAGCTGTTATTAAACTTGTAGCGCTCGTAAATAGTGTTAGTTTTACCTACGCAATAACTGTTCAACAGCTCTAAAACTTTGTCAATGCTACCTTGCTCTGCTTCGGACGCAAAGGGTAACCCACCATGGATCTCTATAGCCTCAGACCCAATACAGGTGATAAAGGTGGCGACACGGTAATCTTGCGGTTTTAGGTGCAAGCCTGTTATTGTCTCGTACGCTTTCCACGTTTGCAGCCAGTTTTTCCAATTTCTTGCCAGGTTTCCTCGAAGTTCCAGCCTTGGCGGTAACGGAACATTAGAGGTGAAGACTTGCTGTGTGGAATTTGAAGTCGGTGCTGTGCTGCTGCTTGTTATTGGCGAAGTTGTGTCATTTGTGCTGGCGTCCATATTTGGTGAGGGTTTCGTCGCTATTTCTTATCAAAATCAATCCAAATTAAACTAAACGTGAGCGAAATCTTGCTGTACTTCTTGCTCAGAAGTTTACTTCTGACACCATGTAACGTTCTTAGCTCCAAACCGTGAAGAGAAACTGATAAATCACTTCAATCAAGCCCTTATGAGGTTTATTTCAACAACACGATCTCAAGTGCGTGATTTTGCTAGTCACGTGACCTAAGTACAATAGCACAGGGTCACCATTACAATGTACATGTAAGTTAACAGGCAGGCTGTTCAATAATTTAGGAGCCTCTGCATAAAGAGATCTTGCACTGAGTGTGGAAAGCATTTTTTCCTTTGGGACACCACAATAGTAAACTATCGTTTGACCTAAGATGATATAATGACTTTTGCCTTACATTAACTATATCATTACGATTAGATGGAGGTAATCCATGTATCACACACGTTAAAAGTTGAGTAAAATCTTAAAATGCATGCACAAGGAAACCGGCAACCAATGAAGATCATGCAGAGATGGTGTTATCTGCGGGTATTTTCCAGTGTCCATTATTAACCTAGCTGCACCTTTGTGCACAGGTTGGAGCTTAGGAAGTGCATACAAAAGAGCGTTACAATAGTCTAGGTGACTAGTTATAATTAAAGCACGTATAATTGTCAGTAGAGATACCCTCGACGAGTATTTTTTTATTTGCAAATGGTAAAAGGCTACATTACATGTCTTATCAAGAGAAGCTATGATCTTCGCAGTTATTTCACAATTGCGTGGAGAAGCCTGAAAATATGGTATATGATTCGTTTAATATACCATTTCATCATTACATGTCTTAGTTGTAATAATCAGTGGAAGTATTTGTAAGGATATGCGCACTGTGCTCGGTCTGGAAGCCGTGATGGCATAAAACTGTTAGTGGTCATTTGTATCTATGTTTATTTGCTTACATCAATCTTAAATAACAAGGTCATAGCATTAGTTACATGAGTAGCCATAGTTTAAAAAGTGCAACTTATACAGCTGTATGATCAAATTTTTATCCTTGAATTTTAAGGTTTACCACATACATTGTAGAATTCCAGAAAAGATTAAAAACACTGTTTATCATTTGGAAATATCTGCATAGGTTCCGCAGATATTTAATTTTAAAAAATGTGTAAAATAGGCAATTAAGAGACATCATCTACTCAACCCCATAGAACATCAAGTATATAAATAGAGTTATCTTTGTCAATTTACAGCAGAAACAATTGAAACTTGGTAGGTTGATAGTTCTACAGGCAACACGGCTGTAAAGAAATTGGTTTCCATGGCAACTCACTCTTTTCCAATCCCCTTCAACCTGATTTCAATATTTTTGGTAATCTTAAGCTAGAAAAACATTCAACAAGGCCACAAACTCGACCAAACATATTTATTGTTTGCAGGCTCATGCAAATGAGGCACCAGACTGCATGTTTATGTCTTAAAATGGCTTCGATGGGGAAAATGTAAATTTTGTCATTATGATAGTAGCAGTTTAACTTATTGTTAAGTAACGACCCCAAATTCCACGTAGGACCAGATTAATGCATTCATTAAATACATTTTGCTAGGTCACTGCCTTTTTCCAATTAACAGAAATTCCTTGTTTTCATGCTTTCTAATGATATTTTCTCTTCATGCTCTCTTACGTTCGTGCTATTTGTTTGTGCGCAATGTTACTCCGCGGGTAATACGACTGTAATATGTCGCATTAGTGAGGTTGAGGTTTTAAAACCTTTGCCAAAACCATGGACGATAAGTCTTGCACACCACTGGATCAGAGAAGATCGTGATCAGTCAAGATTGATTAAAAAATATTTATGAAAGTCAAGTAGTCTACTTCGTGACTGATATTTGCGTTGTTTTATGAGTCGTGCACTTGTCTACTTGACTTTCATAAATATTTTTCAAGCATTAGTGAAAGTAACATGGCAACAAAAATGCCGGGGAAAAAATTCCAGGCCGGCAAAAGAATGGCACAGTTATAATTTCCAAATCATCATGAAATTTTAAACAGAAGTGAGCAGGAGGGTGGAAAACTCGAGGACCAACTGTTGCGTAAATTTAATGGGACTGTATTTTTTGAAGTTCTTTTCCTTTACTTAAGTGAAAAAAGAGCAGAAGTGTATTTTCGTCCTCGTCTGCTTGAACAGTGCAGACCTGCAAGGAAACAGCTAGCAATTAAATTAAACGTGACAAACGAAATTTTTCAAGAGCTTTGCAACATCACATCGATTTTACTCGTTTAGATCATCGGTGATCTCTATTTTTTAAAGTTTTCATTTCTCGTGCCTTGTCGAGGATGAACTCTACTGTTTATGACATCCCTAGTGGCATGCAATTATTTAAAAATCCCACTCCTAAAAACTTATGCATGGGAACCTTCACTCTAACAGTTTATTGTTATGATTTTCGATGGATGAGCAGATGAGGCTACGTTTCGTTATTATGACTGATTTATCGAAATTAAGGCATTTTTCCACTGCCATTTTCTCCGAAACAAAGTCGGTGACCCTCATTTGTTTTTCATTTTTGGAGTAAGTAGTTGATAACCTAATTTTAGTCGAGAAATGAAGAAAATCTCACCGTAGGAAGATTTTGGCACAAACGTCCTTAATAGTCCTTTCTTATATCACCCTATATATTTTTTCAGAAAGAAAGAGGTGTCATACATGTAGTTTACAATGACATCTGGTTATCACATCTTAAGTGCATACGAGAAGTGGACTAGAAGAAAGCATGCCACCTTGGTTACAGGGATGTAGCCAGGATTTTTCAAAGGGGAGTCAAAAGTGTCAAACAGAGGGTAATCACCAGGCCCCAGTTGTTTAAACAATGGATAGCGCTATCCAGCGGATAAATCACTATCCAGCGGATAAACACTAGCAAAACCAATTGAGTTATCCAGTGGATAGTGATTTATCCCGCGGATAGCGCTATCCATCATTTGAACAACTGGGATCTTTAGAAGCTCTGATAAGGTGAAATGATTCCGGGAGGATCTATGTCTAGAACAGAAACGAAAGGAAAGCGAAAGAGAATGACAATGACAAAATAGAATACCAGTAATAGTTCATACTTAGTGGAAGAAAAGAAGCTACTCCGCAAATTCTTTCCTTGGGCACTAAACCGTTTCTTATTTTTACGGATGCGTTATTTAAAGTGGATGCGTATTTTTAAAAGGTGGATTAATTGGTTCTTCCTTTGTTCAGGAATGAAAATCGATTTTTTTTTGTCAACTGGAATTAAATAACAATTATCTGTTCCCTTTTGGACATAAAGTAAAAGTTGATTTGTTTGTTTGTTTGGCTCTAAAATGCGAGCGAACAAGTGCTTTTTAATCCGTTTGCCCAACTTGTTTTTGTGTGCCTCGACAGTGACAAGAAAAGTTTGCCCTTATGTTATAAACACGTAATTGCAATGAGTTCTTGTAAAATAGGGGGAAATCTCACTACCTTGTGTTTTCAGAAGTTTGTTTAAAGCACCTAAACGTTATTTAACTGTTGGAGCGGATCTTGTTTGAAGTTCGTCCTTTCTTGGTTGCATTGCCGTGTTTTGCTGATCCTTGTTCCAAGCCAAGCTGGCGTGTTTCAATGAAATACATCAAAATGTGAATGATCTCGTTTTCAGAGATAAAGTGGAATAAAGTACACCAGTAAAAGCACTGTTACACTGTGAAATGTTTCGTGCAACTTGTCTCGCAATGTTTTGGCGACAATGTGGCGGGACAAGTTGCATGAAACATTTCACCGTGGAACATACCCTGCAACGGCCAAAATCGTTGCGAGACAAGTTGCAAGAGCTGTTGCCGAAAGTAGAATTAAGTTCTACTTTTCGTGCAACTTGTCTCGCGATGATTTTGGCTGTTGCGGGGTACTGTATGTCACACTGTGAAATGTTCCGTGCAACTTTTGCCGCCATAATGACGCCAAAACATTGCGAGACAAATTGTAACAGCACCTTAAAACTCTTCTTTGACCTTGAACTGACAAAGTTTTTTTTATGGCTTCTAATTTTAGCGTGATTTCTATTCGCTGGCTATTGACGAAGGTGTGCTTCTTTTCTTTTAAAACTCATGCAGTTCAAGAAAAATTCATTGCCAAACTGGTGAATTCCAAAGTAAATTTCACACGAAAACCAATATCGTACTCGTCGCTTTGTGATTCATGTGATATTGATTTACAGCATAAAATTTACCATGGAATTCACTAGTTAGGCAATGAATTGTTCTTTAGAAGAAAGCAAAGAAAATGATTTGATTATTAAAGCAGCAACCTGAAACATCAAAACACGACAATTCAAAACCTTCTATTTCCACTAACCCTACAGGCAGTAAGATTAAATAACCACGGAGCTCCGCTTTTAGGCTTGGCTAAATCTATACATTAATTTTTGATCAGAATGCTTTTAATTTCAATAATAATTATGTAGATTTAGCCAAGCCTAAAAGCGGAGCTCCTGGGTTGTTTATTCTTACTGGCTGTAGAATAAACGGCTTTGGAATTGTCCGTGTTTTGGTTTTTCCAGATATTGCTTAATAATGTCATTTTCTTCGCTGTCGAACTAGTGAATTCCACAGTAAATTTCTCCCGAAAACCAATATTGCATGAATAACGAAGGGATGATTGCTATATCGGTTTTTCCAGCGAAATTTACTGTCAAATTCACCAGTTAGGCAATTTATTTTTATTGAATTGCAAGAATTTTAAAAGAAAACAAGCAAATCGTCAGCAAGCGAACGGAAAAGGAAGAAGCCATTTCAGAGTCGACTGTCAAAAGCCAGTGAATAGGAATCATGCTAAAATTATAAATCACAGACGTACTATAGCTCTTAATGCAACAGATCGTTTTTGTTGGTTCAAGGTCAAAAAAGGAGTTTTATTGATGTACTTTATTCCACTTTATATCAGAAAACGAGATCATTTACATTTTGATGTATTTCATTGAAACACGCCATCTTGGCTTAGAACCAGAATCGGAAAGAAAGGACAATCTTCAAACAAGATCTGCAACAAATTACATGTACCTGTACTGTACATGTTCTAAACAAACTTATGAAAACACAAGCTGGTGATATTTCTCCTTACTTTTACAAAAACTCATTGCTATTACGTGTTTATAACAAAGGGCAAAATTTTCTTGTCACTGTCGAGGCACATCGAAAAACAGTTAGGCAAACGGAGTAAAAAAACCTCTTGTTTGCTCGCATTTTAAAGCCAAACAAAGCAGCAAACAAATCAATTATTTCTGTCCAAAGAGAGTACAGATGATTGTTATTAATTCCCATTGAGAATAAAAATTCGAGTTTCTTTCCTGAACAAAGGAAAAGTCGACTAAACCACTTTTTAAAAATATGCATCCACTTGAAATAACTCATTCGTAGAAATAACAAAGGGTTTAGTGTCCAAGAAAAGAATTTGTGGAGTAACGTCTTCCACCAAGTTTGAGCTATTACTGGTGTACTAAACGTTTTGTTGTTCTTGTTCTCTTTTTCTCTTCCTTCGTTTCTGTTCTTCTGTCATAGGCTGTCCAGGCATCTTGAAAACTAATTAGATTCGAAACGAAAAATCTTAAGATGAGACATGCCAAAAATTGCATTTCAGAGCAAATTGCAGCACTAAACAAATTAAAAATAAACACTCAGCTTTAAGTTTATATCCCTCCAATGCTTGACTTGAATAACTACGTAGCCACCAGTGTGTCCTGACCACAGCTATATTATGTCAAACCTGGATTGAAACCAGCGAAATGCAGAGAAAAAAAAATTCCAAACCATTTTCCACCTGAACACGAAAGGTGTCAAGAGCTTTAGTTGGCGGAGCATGGCCGTGTAGCTGCGTCGAGCCACAGAAAGAGTGCAAAAAATTAAGCCTTGTTGATGCTCAGGTGTGAGTGTCTGACCTGGGTTGAGCCTTCCCTGGTCAGCAGTCATCTTAAAAGAAGAGTTGACCTCGATAAGGTTCAATTTGAGCCCACAATATAATCACGTGATACTGGTCAGCGGATACCTTGTTTTGACAGGTGTCAATTGACCAGAACATTATGTCCAATGTCAAAGATGTATGCTGTAAACTAGCTAGAGTGTCAGCGGAAGTATTGCCTCGTTGATGAGCTCTTAACTTGAACCCGTGATATGGTTATGTGATACTGGCCACATTGGCATACATTGGAGGGGGTACGGTCGTACGGTGACCAAAACCAAATTTTCTCGCATCGATGGGTTACCATATTTTCTTAAGTATGGAGCTCCGCTATTATTGCAGTATTGAAGGAGAGTAGTGCTCTATACAGTTTACTGGTATTGATTCATTGTATCCATTTTTACTTGTTTCTTTTCAGTTAGGACTTTTTTTGTTTTATTCAATTTAGTTACAGATAGTAGCTAATAGTTACATTGTAACAATGACAATTGTTCTCTATTTTCTTATTTCCTTTGTCATTTTTTTTTCAATAGTTCAACTTAAAGCAAACTATGCTAAAAAGGAAGTGAAAATTACTCAGGTAAAGTTGGAATTTCTCTCTTAAATTGGAAGTTGTTTTGCTTGCATATTGTGAACTAAACCACAAACTCGATCTTCACTGTTAAGCTCACCAAAGTTCACAGTTAAAGGGAAAGTACTGTCTAGAAAAAGTTTCTCTAAATTACTAAAGCTATTCCTCAGGAATTCCAAAATAATTTTCTGCGGATTTGTCCAGTTCCCTGTTAAACTGGCGGGTCTAAAACACAGGTCACATTCCACAGGTCACTCGTAGCATGTCATTGTTTTACGTTTTTAAAAGTAACTCAAAAACTCCAATTTGGTTAACTCTAGGCCAAAAAGCCCTACTTAGGCCTAGGGTTAGCCAAATTGAGGGTTAGGGTAAAACCAGAATCTGGAATGCGGATTAAGAAATCTGGAAAAAAATTCCAGAATACCATATGCAAACTTCAACCAAAGGCTTAAACTCATTTAGGAAAACAAAACTAAACGAAGCGAAATACAGAAAGAATCCTAAACATTCATTAAAGCTAACCGTAGGCCTAAACAAACGTTTTTAGGCCAACTGCTATTGTAGCATTGGTAAAAGGTTTGTTTAGGCCTAATTAGGCCAAATGTTAGCTTTAATGAATGTTTAGGATTGTTTCTGTATCATTTCGTTTGGTATTGTTTTACAAATTAGTGTAAACCACATGACTTTGGTTCAAGTTCTTATATTGGATTCTTGATTTCTTATTCCGCATTTCTTCTTCCGGATTCTGGATTCCCTAGTTTTAGGCGCCATCTTGGAGAGCGCCATCTTGGATATGACGTAGCAATAGTGAACAAACGTGTTCGACCTTACCAAGTTCTTTGTTCCCCGATCACTTTCTCATGCAATGTTGTATGACCTCTCTGCTCCAACAAAATCAAATGTAAGATGGACTATAGTAAACGGTCTTGTGGTTCAATAGGTGGTAGGCTAACTACCCATCGAACCACAAGACCATCCTGGTCCCCAGGGCCTCTCTCCTACCCTTCTTTGGAAGAGAGACCCTGGGGCAAGGTTGCCACAAGACCGCGGCTGCTTTCGAGGGGGATGAATTAGACCCATGTCTAGACTTGAGAACACATATAAAAAAAAGTAACTGAAGCTTCCATCCGAAAATGAAAATTTAAAGAAAAATTGGCCAGAGAAAATAAACTGACGTGGATGGATTCCTCAAACCTGAAAACATGACTGCTATATGAGTAACACTAATTTGTGGAACTGCAGACTGCGGCACCTAGAGAAATGGCTGTTTTTATTGAAACTACATGATAAAAACAATGAGATTTATATTAATGTTTGTTAAATATCGACTGTACCCACCGATTATCGCGTTCCAAGTGCCATTTTTAGCTGTTATCTGCGTATTTGCTCCATCTGATTAAAGTTAGCCGATTAACTGGTGGATTGCGTGACAAATCACAACTCTACCAACTCATTTTACAACCTCAAAATACGATCCCGCTTGGTTTGAGGATTTTAAAAAAATTCTCGCAACATGCAGGTCACGTGATGTTATTGGGTGCCTCTGAGTTGTCATGTTTGTTTTGTAGCTTTCGTTTAACGTCTGTCTTAGTACCTTTCCGCAGTTCTTAAGGCAGTGGGCGAGGTTAATATGTAGATTTGTCGGATTTTTACGAAATTTGGGCTAAATGATCGTCAGATATTGGTGCACGAAATGGTGTCAGGCTTTTAAAAAATTCGAAATATTTTTACTTTGACACATCTCTGTGTGTCACGAAATGGAAAATTTTCTATTGGTGAACTTCAAAGTTTATTTTCTTTGAAACCAATAGGAAGATCCTAAACACCCGACACACTTTGGTAGCCTATAAAGTGCTGATTGATATAGTACAGTTTGTTTTAATGTGCGTGATAATGCGAAGGTGGGTAATTCAGCTAAGTGAACATGTATGGTTTTGAGTTTGAAGCTTCGTGCGCGCTAAAGAAAGCCATAATAAACAAAAATGTTCACATATTTGGATTCTTCATATTATTTCCTTTTCGGTGATATATAGTTTGCTGGAGTTTTACCGAACATAATGTGCTTACGAAAGATTGCCCAAGACTGGTGTCCACCAAAGAAAGAATACACTCATGTTGGACCGTTGTGATATTTTAAGGTTGCGTATATCTGCTGGCAAACCTTTGGTTTCAGTGCTTGGAGGTCTAAAAGAGCTCGGAATACTCAAGTACAGAGGACCAGGGAAACGGAGGGACATTAGAGGAAGCAACAAATTTTGCTCTAGGATGTGTAGGTTGGAAAGAAAACAACCGATAGAGATAGCAAGGAGTCGTCGCCCTGCTAAACTTCTTCGAGAGTTATGGCTAACAAGATATCTCACTTCGATTTCTCGTTAGAAACCATGCCAACCTCCTAACAAGTCTGAGTTTGCGGTGCCGAAATGTATGTTCATTAATATATGCAGAAAAAACGAAGAACAAGGTGCGGGTGTCAGTTGCGCTGGAGACAGATTTGAAAAACCATGATATTGATGTGTGCATTGTTACTGAGACCCATTTAAAGCTAGAGCAGCCCAATGCTGTGTTGAATATTGCGGATTTTAATATCTATAGGAGCGATAGGAACTGGTCAGGACTTGATACGAGGAACAAGGGCGGCATGGCTGTTTAGGTCAAGAAAAACTTATCTGTTGTCGATGTTGATCTCTCAAGGCTTTATGAAGTAATTTGCATAACTCTCTGTCTTCCTATGGGGCATAGATTTCTTGTGTGTGGAATTTATCACCTGCCTAAGCACAGTTATGCAGAGAATGATCTAATGAATTATCTTATTGATTACACAGATAATGTACTTGACGCCCACCCACAAACCGTCATTGTTCTAGGTGGAGATCTCAGTGAGATGGACATGGATGAATTACAACAATTGTCTGGCTGGAATGTACTGGTTGATTTCCCGATTCACACTTAGATAACTGTTTAACGAACCGGCCCGAATTTGTTTGCAAATTGCTACCCTTTTCATGTGTGAAAAATCGGATCATCGAGGTGTGGTTTTGCCTGCAGGATCTAAACTTCACTCTGTGCGTTGTAAAGTTCACATCCGGGACAGACACCTACATAGGAAACAGGATTTTTACATGGCTTTGGTAGAGGAGAACTGGCGAGAGGTACTTGAAACCTAGACTGAAACAAGACGGTAAACAAACTGGAGACAACTATACGGGGTCACTTGGATAGGTGTATGCCAGTAAGGGTGGTCACTATGTCATCATGTGACCCTGCTTGGATGACCCCTCTTGTTAAAGCCATTCTGAGGTCGAAATCGAGGGTGTCCGATGAAGCTCAGTTGAAAGAGTTGAATAAGAGGATTTCGGAAGTGATCAGTGAGAACAGAAAGCAGTATAATCTGGGTGTGATCAGCTGGAAGCAATGGTGGAAAGGTGTTGACCTGGTATCACAGTGAAGGAACGCAGCCCTTATTACCTTAGATAGTGAGTCACTGACGAGTACTTTGGCAATCTATGCAGCGACAATAACTACCTTCGACCAGTTGATGTCCACATAGATCCAGATATCAAGGCTCCGACAATCCCTGTGGGACTTGTTTAGAACACTCTGTCTAATCTGAAGAAAACGGCAACCGGGCCAGACAAAATTCCTATTTGGCTTTTAAAAGAACACGGGGAATGGAATCTTTCCCTGTCAACTCATTCCTGGCCTGAATCTTGGAAAAGAGCAAACATCAATCCATTACCTAAGGCTGATGTACCTAAGGAGAACGGTGATTTCTGTGGAATCAGTGCAACACCGGTGATCGCTACAGCTCTTGAAAGGGCTGTATACAACACACATGTCAGACGCATTATGGAGCATCACAGAGAGTGTGGGAACTGCACATCTGCGCTGCTGACTATTCAGCACCAGATACTTAGATGATAATAACTGTAAAGTTGTGCGTCTCTTTACCATGGACTTTCCCAAGGCATTTGACTCCGTGAAACACAATCTTTTGTCCAACAATCTTAAACGATTACATGTATCTCCATCTTTTGGTAATTGGTATCACAGTTTTTTATCCGGTAGACAGCAATAGTACAGCTGTTATGGTCCAAAAAATAGCTGAATTGTTCACTTTTGTGATAAAAGCATGAAACTTTGCATTATTACTACTAGCCACGTAACAAACAATTTCTGATATGGATCCAACCTTAGTTAAGCCCTGGACTCCAGATCTGCGCATGTCCTAAAATTGCCAACATGAAAACGAGACTGAGGATCAAATTGCTTTCAAATGAACATCCAAGTAACAAAATTAACACGGAACTGGTATATTAATAACATACGCAACATATTATCTGTGCTAGAAAATAATTAAGATGTGATCATGTGACCTTTCAAAGTTTGCGACTTAAGCTTGGAATGCCTGGGGTGGAATGTCAAAGACAGGGGCGTGACGCTATAATTATCACCACAATTAATTTACAGCATTGATTTATTATTTTAAGCCATGCTTTTTCCGCGTTTCCTTAAATCCGTACTGTCCGGGTTCCATCTCCAAACATAACATGCGTTTGAGTATTGCTCTTGCTAAATATTATCAAAATGATATTTTACGAAACATGCAATGAACTTTTGTGTTGGAACATGACGGGCTCACTAACGCACTGTATCTACCTCATACATGGCTCAGATTTCTGGACGATATTTTCGTTATTTGGACTGAAGGTTCAGATAAACTGAAAGTATTTGTCGATTATCTCAACTTCATCCCACCATTAAATTCACTTGTTCGCATTCCCTCACAAATATTCCATTCCTTGATGTGATGGTCTCACTCAAGGATGGTCTCATAGAAACCGACCTTTACACTAAACCCACTGACAAACATCAATATTTACTTATCTCCTTGTGCCACCCCACCCACACTAAACGTTCCATTCCATATAGCCTTGCACTTCGCCTTCGACGCATATGCTCCGACAATGACACTTACAAGAAACGCTGTAAGGAACTTATGGACTACCTCGTCAATCGAGGTAACGAACTTAATTTCCTTAAAACCCAGATACTATGGCTTCTGACATTTCCCGGAACGACGCTCTTAAACCCAAACCTAAACAACAGAGAGATACTGTTCCGTTCGTCATTACCTATAACCCCGCTTTACCTAACATATTCTGTATAATTCACAAACACTCTAACGTGCTTTATTCATCTGGTCGCTGTAAAAATGTTTTTACTAATCTCCCTGTAGTAGCCTACCGGCGTTGTAAAAACATTGATGATATTCTAGTTAGAGCTAAATTACCGGAACCTACGAACACCGACCAATCTGGGTCTCCATCCGACTCGTTTCGGTGCAATGAAACTAGTTGTACCGCCTGTCCTTTTATTGAGAATGGCCGTAATCAATATACTTTTTATAGTACTGGACAAACCTTTAAAATCAAATCACATATTACTTGTGAAACCCCTAATGTAATTTATATGATTCAGTGCACTAAATGTAATCTTCAGTACATCGGAGAGACCAAACGTCGTCTTAAAGACTGCTTTAATGAACATAGGCGACCTATTATAAACCCGGTTTGTAGTTATACCCCCACTGCGGTTTCACGACACTTCCTGACCAGTGGTCACGCGGAGGATCACATGATCCTCATACCGCTCGAACGACTGCACACTAGCCGTGACTCCATCAGAAAGGCTCGTGAGGCATTCCTCATACACAGAGAAAGAACACAGGAGCCTGAAGGCCTTAACAGAAGAGATGAAATGTAATTTAGTTTAGCTACCTTTTAATTTTCCTTTGTTTCTTTTATCTTGTTATCATGTGTTATTCTCTTTCCTCTTTTTTATGCATTCCCGTTTTTATTAATTTTACACATCACGTAGCCTTTTTATGTCATTTCCGGTAAATATAAAGATCTTGTAACAAGCATTTATCCATTCAATAAACCTGAAGAAGGCTGGTGTTGGCCAGCCGACATATTGTAACAACGCCTATGTTCACGTTGTCTTGACCAACCTTTGCAGTATATTTTCCATTTTTGTGTTGGGTTTAGTGCATTTTTGATATGGATGTTTCTCACTTATTTTTTTCTCTTTACGGCCTCATTCAATTTAAATACAAAAAAGAACTGGGGACTAGTTCTCGTGCTTCTACCGGTTTCCAAGATGGCAGCTGCCATGGTGTTGTACTTACAGTGACTACAAGTAAGACACCTTTCCCACTGAAGATAATAAGTTCAAATAATAGACCAATTTAAACAAGTGAATGCTTTTGAAGTATCTTTTTAAGTAATAACAGTTGTCGTACAGAACAAGTCATGCAAAACATGGAAAACGCAAAGATTCGGTTCCTGGACATTTAAATGGTGAAGAGCTAAATCAGGGTCAGGGAATAGAACACAGCCTTAAAGAGAGAAAGGCCTTATGGTACAAGACGTGTAGGTAGAAATAGTTTTAGTAATGCAAATCTAGAGCGTGCTAAGAAAAGGAAACATGATTGAGAGACCGAAGAGGAAAACAGTGACCTTGAAACAGAAAACACTTGCAGCCCCATCAAGGCCAGGCATTCTAGTCTTCCAGGCAGCTCTTTCAGCAGTCACTGCTTCTTTTGTGAATCAAGTGACATCCCAGCAAATCTTCATTCTGCTTCCACTCTTGAGGTTGAAGAGTGAGAGAATATGTATCTCTTGTAAATGATAACAGGCTGATTGGCAAGCTGGCGTCAGGGGGCATGGTTGGCCTGTACAATCAAGCTAGGAAACTGAAGTTCTCGCTCAACTCTGAAAATGCTTCATCATATAAGCCTATAGAACTTGCATTTTCAGAACTTGTTGCCTTTATTGATGAGAGTCTTGAAGTTGAGGAGCCAACTGTGTTAAAGCTTTCAGATCTTGTAAAGTGCTATTCTTCAAAGCTTAGCGAACTTGGGGGAGAGCATCCTGATAAGATCAATGCTACAAGACTGAAGACCTGTGTGCTGACGGCCTTCCCTGATCTTACGACACATACTCAAGGAAGAGAGGTTCTTTTGGTCCTCAGCCACGAAATCGGCGATGTCTTGCTTGAGGCTAAGAATTCTTGGGTCTCACTCACGTGATCAACAGCCATGTTTTTCAACGAAAACAAAAGAACACGTTAGCATAATAATAGCTTTCAATTCCCGGAGGATTGGATCGGGACACCAACATGGCCGCCATTTCATGATTTGGGACACCAACATGATGGCCGTGACGTCATGTGAAATCCAAAAATAGAGACTCTGCTTTGCTTAGCAAAAGCAGAAATGATTGTATGAAGAGAAATTCTGCGGGTGAAAAACACTTTTAATGGAACATTTGCAAGCGCCGTTCCAGCCTCACTCATAACATTGCTAGATGTGATAATGAGAGCCCCGACAATCAAAAGGGATTCAGGGGAGAG
>NC_090869.1:44547199-44561070 GCF_036669935.1 Montipora foliosa
AGGTGCAATACCGGTGCAAAAATTGTCAAACCATCAACATATTTGAATAACGCAGGGAAGCCATCATATGTAATTTCAAGATCGTTAAGAAAAGTATTAAAAAGGTGGGGGCCACTAGCACTACCTTGTGTAGTACCCTTATTGACGGTTTTCCACCTACAGTGATAGTGACCAGACAAAATGCGTTTCGTCCAAAATTGTTCACTTTTGTGATAAAAGCATGGAACTTTGCATGATTACTACTAGCCAGGTAACAAATTATTTCTGACATGGATCCAAGCTTAGTTAAGCCCTGAACTCGAGATCTGCACATGTCCTGAAATTGCCAACATGAAAACAAGGCTGAGGATCAAATTGCTTTTAAACGAACTTCAGAGTACAAAAATTATCACGGAACTGGTATATTAATAACATGTGCAACATATTATCTGTGCTAGAAAATAGTTAAGATGTGATCACGTGACTTTCAAAGTTTGCAACTTAAGTTTGGGATGTCTGGGGCGGAATGTCAAAGACAGGGGCGTGACGCTATAATTAACATAGCTGAAAGCCCAGTTATGGTTCACATATTTTAAAGGCAAGACATAAGTTTTTACGTTTTTCCAACTGTGAAAAGAAAGCTACGCTTCCATTATTGTACCTGTAGTATTGCAGGCCGCTTATACGGGCCACTTTGTCTTCACGCCAGAAACTCTAGGACCTAAGTTGCAGAGACAATCCGCACAGAGGTAAAGCGGGAGTCTTGGCAAGTATGAAGGCGAGTGTAGGAGCCGTTAATCTGAAAGGGGAGCGGGGTCCACGTGAGAAAGCATGGAAGCTATGGCGAGAACGATTTGAGCGAGCGATGCGATGGGTGGCAACGAGCGACACGGATAAGCTGGATCTATTCCTGTTAGTGAGCGGAGAGGAACTTCAGAAATTAATCGAAACACTACTGGAGCAGCCGACGAACTACAAGTCGCATAGGCCTGAGAGCAGTACAGGCAAACCAACAACTAAGTTATGTTGCACAGAATGTGGAAGTGAAGCCCACCCAAAGGGAGTTTCTTGTCCTGCTAGGGGTAAGAACTGTCTCAGGTGCAGAAAGAGCAATCATTTTGCTAGGGCGTGTTCCAGTAGAAAACCGAATCGTTTTGGTAGCCAGCTGAGAGCTTTTAAGAGAGACTCGGACCCAGGCACAAGCCACCCAGAAGGGGAGAGTGAGGCCACCCGAAGAGGTCTACCTGTACCGAATAAGTGGGGATAAGTCATCGAACCCTACTGTGACATTGCAGGTAAATACGGTCCCGGTCACATTAGACCTAGGCACGCAAGCAGACATCACAGTCATCACAGAGGAACATTTTGAGAGTCTTAAAGGAACAAGTTGCCTCCAGCTGACAAAAGCGGTCATTAGGGGCTACTCAGGAGATGGACCAGGACCAGCATTACCCTTACTAGGCTGTTTCACCGCCTCTCTACGCCAAAACAAGAAAAGCGTTGTAGAAGTTGTGTATGTAGTCAAAGGTCAAGGGAACACTGCACTTTTAAGATGCCAGGCAGCCGAAAACATGGGCCTCGTAGAGTATCACATCGAGCAGACAACCAAAGCCCCTTCCCCAATAATGGAGGTGGAGCGACCAGAAATAAACAACTTGGAAAACTGAAAGGAGTGACTGTAAAGCTGCATGTTGTACTTGAGGCCCCAGGTGCTATTCAGACAGAATAGCAAAGTAAAGCAGCGCTCCCACATGTCGTAACTGATGCAGAATTCAAGTTCTTGAAGCGAAATTGCGATCTGTTCTTTGGATAAAAGATAAACAGGCTATAATTTTGCGATTAGAGAAAGAAGAGGAAGGAGAAGAAGGAACCAATTTGTCTGCTGGATATGGCGTTAGTAATCAGCAGATATCTGTTATCTGCAAGAGCAAGGAAAAGATCATGACGTTTGCCGACACGTGTACAGGTATTCACAAGAGACAGTGAAGATGTAGACCATATTGTTTTCCAAACGATTTGCAAATGTTTTGTTTCACGATTAAATGTCGCTTTCTTAATGTTATCAGTTTTTGTTCCTCATTAATATTCATATTCTCCATTATCCAGACTATTTCTGGCGGGTCTAATTTGCAGGTCGCAGGTTGCGGGTTGCAGGTCATTGTTTCACCAATACAGAAAGTATCCTAAACATTCATAAAAGCTAACCTTACGCCTAAAAACTTTTGCTTAGGCCTAATTAGGCCTAAGGTTTGCTTCTAAGAATGTTTAGGATACTTTCTGTATTGGTGAAACAATGACCTGCAACCTGCGACCTGCAAATTAGACCCGCTGGACTATTTCAATACAATACATAATACATACTTAATTGACCGCTGCCCATGGGGGCTTTTCAGGGCCAATGAAATACAATCAACGAAACAACAGAACACAACAACTACAACTGTTAAGAATCCCAACTGGCCGGAGACAAACCAGTTTGCTATTTACATGTACAGCAAGCTGAAGTTGAACCAGGAGCTACCAGGAACAAATTCAACGAGTGGTCAGAGCGGGTCTTGAACCTGGGATATCCGGATCTCAAGGCAAGCGTCCTAACCACTGGGCCACACTGCCTATTTCGTCTAGTCCCCATGAGTCCGGATAATTGAGGTTCGACTGTAAAGGGAATTTTTCCAAATATCAACTTTTCCACAGAGGGAAAAACGTGTAGCCGAAGCAACAATGTGTTCCTTCTACCATACCTTGGTAGCACCAACAACAACAAAATATTGAACGCAGGGAATTTGGGAGATGGTCATTGTTATTGTGACTTGTCACGCAACCCACCAGTCGATCGGCTAACTTGAATCAGATGGTGCAAATATGCAGATAACAGCAAGAATTGGCAACTGGAATGCAATAATCGGCGGGTACAGTTATTAGGGTTTCAATAAAAACAGTCATTTCTTGAGGTTCTGCAGGTTCTGCAGTCTGCAGTGCCACAAATAGACGACTTCGTGCTCTTGAATGCATCATGGGTAATCAGGGCAACATGGCGGGAAATTCAAAGGTTTGTGTGGAAATTCAAAGCAAAATATACCGTACATGACTCTACTTTATAGACTTTCGCCTTCATAAACCAAATAAAATTAATAAGTTCATGTTCACAACTGAAGTGAACAAGACTTGGTATCCGTTCTTTGGAATTCCTAAATATTGCTTTTTTGTCTCCATAAATTCTCTGTAATTTTGTGCCTTTGAAATTACAGGAAATGTATGGCAGAAACTTTGTTTAATGAAATAATTTCTACAACAGCCATTCTCTCCAAATTTATCCTGCGCACCATTGAGCGCATATCTTCTGTTTTGGAAAATAAAAAAATCCAAAATTGCATATCATGAATACTCTTCATCGTTTTGAACTTCCTTACAAACCTTTCAATTTCTTTCCATCTTGCCCTGATTATCCATGATGCACTCAAGAGCGTGAACTCGTCTATTAGTTTTACCCCTACTGTATTATCTTTTCCGATCTGTCATTTTGCCAAGGAGGACGTCTGGCAGGATCTTCAGATATATGAATACAGTATTGGTCTTGGTAACATTGGCTTCATACTGAAATCTCAGTCAACCAGTCCAAAATATCATTATATTAGAGCGAGAAAACTGAATCCAGCAATCTATAGACGACTTTCACTGTTATGCTCTTTTCCAGGCCATAAAATAAACATAACTTGAAATGTAGTTAAAATTGTTGGCTTTGTAGAAACTACTGAAACGATTCACTCTCCTCATTCGATGGAAATATATAAATCAATCGTTTTTTTAATAGGGGTCTCGTAGAAAGCCATGCTAGACAGATTAAACTTGATTTCCAGGCGTTTATCTCACAGCAATTATGGCGGGATAGCATTGCATACAACTGACATATAAAACCCTGTTTAACGACCACAAGGGAAATCTGTTCTGATGGTGGAGCCAATATGAATACAATTTACACTCTCACACATGTCCAATATGCATGAATTGAGTCGGGTCGTCAATTGCTGTTGATGGCCCGACTCATCAGATGTCCTTGGTGAAGTTTAAAAAGGAAGGAAGCTTTACTGCTGGAAGTCAAACTGCCTGGGGCAGCTTCAAATATCCCGACAGGTCGTGACAATCCGATCAGGTCGTGACCCGTCATTTGAAAAGTTGACCCAACTACTGGAAGTGTCAGGTGGTGAAAAAAAGATAAAAACTTCGATGAACATAGGAGGCCGTGCCTTTCAAGAATGTTGTATGCTTTTTTCTTAAAGAGTAGCGACTAAAACATCATATACACATAGACAACATCAACTAGAAAAGCATTCACAAATTTTGCAAATGTGTCCGTAATACCCTGACAGCATGCTCAGCTCAGAAAAGGACATAATGACTGACTAGAATAGCGCTCCGAAATGGCGAATGCCCTGACAACTGCTGCTCAGAAATGTTGTATGCCTCGTTCTCAAAGAGTGGAGGCATGAACAAGTATAAACGTCGTCCAGAATAGCACAAATTTACAAATGTTGCGAATGTCTCGTTCGTTGGTAGCGAAATTAATACCCTGACAACATGCTGCTCAAGAATGTTGTATGCCTCGTTCTCAGAGAGTGGCAGCTTAAATATCGATACGTGCATGTAGCGCTCTGAAATGTTGAATGCTTCGTTCTTCAAGTGTAGCAAATATCGCTGCACGCTTAATTCCTAAAATCATCCAAAAATGGTGAATGTTTTGTTCGTTCATAGCAAAATTAATACCCTGACAATATGCTGCTCAGAAATGTTGTATGACTCGTTCTCAAAGAGTCACGGGTTAAATTCCAACATGTACTTGAACAACTATAAACGACGTACAGAACAGCACTTATAAATGGGTGAATATATGTGCATTTCGCCGGTAAAATTATAAAATAGTAAAAAGTAAAAACAGTTAAAATGTTTCGATCTAGCGATCATCTTCAGATTACACACTGCCATGTGCTATAAACTGAACTACGAGATCATCAATAAATATGGGCGCGGCGCCTATAAATTTATGGCCAGATTGATCGAACAACAACTCTCAACCGAGCGCCGTAACTCACTCAAAACCAAAAACAGAAAGATCAACCATTTACTTGCCAAAGGAAATCGATTAAGACGCAATGGGGAATACTGTGTACCAATCATCAACCTGACTGACCATGAGCTGACCGACACGGAGAAATCACACTTGAAATTTGGCCTCCATCGCACCTTTGTCGATAAGAGTAAATTTGTCAAAGTCAACCTTACCACAGAATTTGAATCCTTTGTCCATCGTGTGGGAAACACTGTTGAACAAGAAAAATTAGAGGATTTTCATCATTTCCTCCGCACCTCAACAAACATTTTCATTTTTTTCTTTTGTGAATGTTAACTGCACGTGTGTATGTTCAATAAAGTTGGAATTAAAAAAAAAAAAAAAAACAAAAAAAAAAACAAACATTTTCACAAAGAACATTCACAACACACCGGACAACACGTGGAAATCGCTTCGTGGGCTATCAGAGAACCCAAACATTACGGTATTGCGTGGGGATAAGGATTCAACAGTGGTTATTATCCCTAGAGAAGTTTACATCAGAAAACTTGAAACCATGATTGAAGAAGGTATCAGCCAAGGAAAGTATGAAACCACAACTGACTGCACACTGTCAGACCTGAAATCCTTCCAAGACTTCCTCTACCGTAACTTCAGGAAAAACTCTCCCACAACCCTGGATCTCACACAAATCCGCCCAGTCTGTAATCAACCAGCTCGTCTTTACGCCACAGCAAAAACCCACAAGTTTGAGGACCACAAACTCATAACAACCGCAAACCTCAAACTTAGGCCCATCATCAGCACCTGTGGAACTTATTTTTACGAAATGGCTAAAGCGCTTGCAAAATATTTAGCACCACTCGCGGAGAATCATCACACTATTAAGAACACACTTGATTTTGCTGATAAACTCAACGATCAAACGATTGAAGAAGATGAAATTGTTGTCTCCTATGATGTCACAACCTTGTTCACTGAAATCCCCTTGGACGAAACCATCAACCATATCATCGATCAAATTTACAACCAACAGAAACTGCCCCAGATCGCACCAACGCCAATTTTCAAAAGGCTTCTAGAAAGAGTCATCAAAGGCACTACTTTCACCTTCAACGGGAAACTGTACAAACAAGTAGACGGCTGCAGCATGGGAAACCCTCTTTCACCCACATTTATGTGCAAATTGGAAACCGATGTTGTAACACCTTTAAACCTTTCTTTCTACAACAGATATGTTGACGACTGTTGCACAAAAAGGACAGCCAATGCCCCGGACATTCTTCTTGAAAATCTCAACAGTTACCATCCAAACATCAAGTTTACAGTAGAAGAAAACCCGGAACACTTCCTGGACACCGCCTTTACCCATCAAGAGGGAAATTTTATTACTAAAGTCCATCAAAAACCAGGGAAACTACAAGTACACTGGAAATCGGCCATCCCACATAAATGGAAACGCAACACTATCCTAGGTGCACTCCACAGAGCAAAACGAATAGCCACCAATTGGCAAGAAGAAGTACAAGCTATAAAACAATCTTTCATCCGATCTGGAAATCCCGCCAAATTCGTTAATGAGGTTATTAACGATTTTGAAAACCCAACGGCAAGAGATGATGAGACGATTATCCCTGTTCACTGGTTTGATGAAAGAACAAAAATCGGCATTCAACTACCGTTTTGTAGGAGAAATGAATTTGAAAGTAAGAAATTCATGACAAAACTTAACAAATACACCAAATGGACATTTAACTTGCATATTTTGTGGCAAACACGCAAGATCGAAACTCTCTTCAAACTCAAAGACAAAAACATTCATCCATCACACGTAATATACATAGGCACGTGTACTTGTAATCAAGCTTACATTGGTGAAACGGCACGCAATCTGGAAGTACGTGTCAACGAACATTCCATTATAAACAAACAATCGGAACCGGCCAAACACCTAAAGAAACACCCCGAACACAAATTTTGACTTGGGCTCACTCATGGACAAAGAGAAAAATAAAAGAGGCATTTTACATCGCACGCTTCAAACCAGTCCTAAATAAACAAGTCCAGTCATTCCACCTTACTCTATACCCCATGGGAACTGGTATTACGTAACCACAAATATAAACAGTTGGTTTATGCAATTTAATCACTCTGAAGATGATCACAAGATCGAAAACGTTTAGTCAAACATTTAAACAGTTTTTAACTTTCACTATTTTATAAATGGGTGAATGTTTCGTTTGTTCGTGTTCGTAGGGACATTAATAAGGAGTTTAAGAAACGATGACAGCTACGGCAACGACAACGTCAAAAAGCAGTAATATTATTGGTTAAAAGAAGCGAAATGCTTGTGCTGCACGTGCGGAACACTTTTTTGAACATTTCTCTCCGTACTCGTCAAAACTACTACGTGAAATGACCAAATTTAAGGTTTTGACGACAACGTGGACAAACTACAGTAAATCTTTCAGTCTCACTCTTTACTTCAAATTCGTCCATACCAATCCAGTTATAGAATACGTCGCCCATATTTTATAATATAATATATGGAATAATCATGAAATACTTAGAATAGCTCAAACGTATATTTTGAAGTGACGTTTTCTTTGCCGTAGCCGTCGTGGTATCTTAAACTACCTAATACTCTGGCAACAAGCTGCTCAGTACTGTTTCATTTGTCGTTCCCAAAGAGTAGCGACTAAATACCGATAAGTGCATGGACAATTATAAATGTTCACTAGAATAGAAAAAAAGAAAAGAAAAGAGAAGGAGAGCATCGCAGTTGCATCAAATTTTTCGTTCGTTTGTAGACAAAATTATACCCTAACACAATTGTATGGCGTCGGCTAACAAAGGATTTGTGGAAACAATTGTCAACACTGACGAGAATAGCACTTACTTATGTTGAATGCGTCGTTCTGAAAGCGTTCATACCAAAATCGTTCAAAAAATGGTTTCCTTTTCTTCTTTAGTGTCACAACAATACACGGAAAGGCCTTCCAGAAAAGGACAGTATACCTATAACCTGTGGGGGATAACGACTTGGTTACGACTTTACGACAGATACTTCTGGTAATCGAGGTTGTAGTAGAACCAGGAGTGTTTCTTAGTATTTGTGTTATTGAAGATGAAATCTAGTTGTCTGGCCCGTTTCTCCACCAATTGATTATCACTCCAAAACTGGGACAGCATTATCCACCGCCTGAAGAGATATGGAGAACAGCCATTCTCGAGGAGAAACAAGCTCAATTGAAACGAAGCTCGATCGCCAAATTATTGGCTTTCTCCAGAAATCCATCTTTATTTGTTGAGGCCAAACAGACAAAACAGGGGCACCCAACGAGAATATAGTTCAAAACCACTTAAACATAGCATTGTTTAACGCATTTTAGTGTTCAAACGGTAGATATAGGCATACTTTTATCCCCTAAAAATTTTTCATCCGTTTGGATTCTCTAGCTGGAAGTCTGGTGATCCGAAAATTATAGGGATCAAAACTTACCTTTCGAAAATTTCAGCCATAGAAAAGGCTCCCAAAAATTCTAGGTGACCTTTTTAGGGCAAAAATCCGTTAAAATGGGCAATTATACCATGTTTTAGATGTTCAAAAATCCTAGGACAGGCAGGTAAGGAAGGAATTTTAAAACAAATGTTCCTAAAATTGTTGATCTCAAATTGTCTTCCGAACAGATATTTTCGGAAAATTGACGTTGGGTGCCCCTGACAAAAGCAAAAGCAAATAAAGAACTTCAAAACTATTGCCCAATATTAATCATCAAAACGCGTCACAGTCGAGAACAGATTTAAACTCTTCATGAAAAACGGAATGCTAATCTAGTAAAGCTGTGCTTTTCGCCGTCATGAGCACAGTTTTAGGAATTTCGTAGAGCAGCCTGAAAAAGTATGGACTTCAACGGAGTTTGATCCTGTGACCTTGCGATACCAGTGTGACGCTCTAACCAACTGAGCTATGAAGCTACTGATGTTGGGAGCTGGTCATTTGTGGGTTCTAATTTTCACGTGTGGAATTGATCAATGAAGAAAATGATATATGACGTGAATCATATTCTGAACTGCAGATATGAAATCAAGTTTAGCTATGACCTCGCAGTTGTGGACGCAATTTTAGCAATTGCGTATAGAAATCTGAAAAATTCGGGACGTCAATGGGGTTTTTAACCCTTGACCTCGCGATACCGGTGCAATGCTCTTATGAACTGAGCTATGAAGCCATTGACATAGGGAGCTGGTCATTTGTGCATTCTAATTTTCCCGTGAGGAATGAATCATTGAACGAAATGATATATGAAATGAATCATATACTGAACTGCGGGTATGAAATCAAGTAAAGCTATGATCCTCACAGTTGTGGGCACAATTTTCAGGCTTCTCTACACAATTGCTAAAATTGCGTCCATAACTGCGAGGAGCATAGCTTCACTTGATTTTATATCTGCAGTTCAGTTTATGCTGGAAGGGGGGAGGGGTGCTTCCTATCAATGGGCTAATGGCAATGTGCCCTTTGATCAGGTCACATTTTCACGACTGGATTGACTATGATGGGGTTGCATTTTAAACATAGTGGAATGGGCTCGCAAATTGTCAGGATTTTGGGGGTAAGAAAATTTTGGCGGTAAAAAAACGTTGTTACAGAAAGAATTGTAGCCCCGTTGATTTAATATTTACTAGTCGCATTATATTCCGTTTTGAAATTACTATTAAAAGGCTTTATGTAAGGTTTATGAATAAACAGAAAGTAACTGTTGTGATCGCTAAAATTACATTTACCCAAAAGTGACTAAAATGGGATGTACAATTGGCCATAAAATAGACTATAAAGGGGGAGAGACCAGCGACACATACCCAGCAAAAATTGACCTCCTCCTGATTCATTTCATATATCATTTTGTTCAATGATTCAATCCTCACGGGAAAATGACAACGCACAAATGACCAGCTCCCAACATCAGTAGCTTCATACCTCAGTTGGCGCTGAGTTGGTTGCAGCGTTGCACCCGTCTTGCGAGGTAATGGGTTCAAACCCCGCTTGAAGTCCTGAAATTTTCGGGGTTCTCTACGCAATTACTCAAATTGCATCCTTACCTGCGAGGTTCATAGCTTTACTTGATTTCATATCCACAGTTCAGTATACAATTCATTTCATATATCATATCGTTCATTGGAGTGCTAATCTGTTGGAAGAATGCAGCATCACAATAATTCATTTCATAAGTTTTGCGTTTTTTAACACTTCACTCCCAAATTCGTTTCCAGCGGTCTTTGTAAGCTCACAGCCGCCGTTCTTTTTATTATCCTGTCTCTTTTTGTTTAATTCACCTTGGAGGCTATCCCTTCTATATTACGCGACGATTACAAACGAGTGACATATTAAACATATACAAAGAAACAACGGTGTCCTGGTGGAATGAAATCACGCGAAACAAATGACGTAGGACTAGGGGCCCCCATGTTCTACATTTACCAGAAGTCAGGTCCACTTTTTAAATGACTGCTCATCAGAAACGCGATTTTCAGACAGCCTTACCGCCTCCAGTGTACTTTTTGTCCTCTCACCACAGGACATTTCCAAAAGTCGGGTTGACTCTTAAAATGACGGGTCCTCATGACCCGTCACCATTTTCACCTTACATGTCTAAAAGTTGGGTCAACTTTACACATAATGGCTTTTCACGAACTAGATGGATCGTCACAACACATCACTATTTTCAGACGGCCTCACCACCTCCAGGTACTTCACAAACACGATTTGTTTTAAGTCTCTAACCACCTGACATGTCTAAAAGTTGGGTCGACTTTTCACGACGGCTCGTCATGAAGTAGACGGGTCGTCACCACCCGTCATCATTTTCAGATGGCCTCACTGTCTCCAGTGTACTTCACAAACACATTTTCTCACCACCCAACATCTCCAATAGTTGGTCGACTTTTCAAATGACGGCCTGTCACGAACTAGACAGGTTGTCACCACCTGTCACCATTTTCAGGCTGCCTCACCACCTCCAGTATCTTCACATACACGATTCTCTCTCTCCACCTGACATTTCCAAAATCGGGTCGACTTTTCAGGTGACAGCTCGTCACAAACTAGACGGGTCTCTGTTTTCAGAAAGTTCCTGGAACCTTTGAAATACGAATTCCTGTTACTTTACTTTCGCAAACAACACAACCTGACCTCTGCTTGACTAGTTATCTTCAAGAAAATGTCGAGCTGATTCCATTTGTGTGTATTGGACAACCCTCTACACTCTGGATTAAGATTCAAGTCTGCAAATTAAATTGTGTTTTCCTCGTTTACATCTAGTACATCTTGTCATCCGGAGGATTCCTTGACTGTTGCTATGTCAATGTGGTTTGCATACACAAAAACAAAGATGGCGGATTTCAATTTAAGACTTCCTATGTTTGAAGGGTTGTTGTTGGCTATTTAAAGACATTAAGCCCGAATGAGTGGTTAAGTATGATAATACAAGTAAAGAACTATCGATTGTGAGAAACTTTTTCTAGCCCGTACTTTCCCGGTATTGAATTTCAGTACATTTGCAGTACATTTACAGAACATTCAATAATATATTAATATGTTGGATAATTGTACACTGTATTACTTGTGTTTTAGATATAAATCCACATTAACCTTTCCCCTGTTAAGAGTAGCACTTATTAGTTTAGACTGTGTAATATCAAACAGTTACTTGTCAGTGGGACCTACTTTAGGGGTGAAAGGGGTAAGTACTATGTCATGTTGTTAATTTTCTTTTTCAGCTGGGAAAAAATGGAAGTTCTGTCGGAGGCCAAACTCTTAACAAAGGAGATTCAGTTTATGTAGGGCCAGGAGGAACATTTTATATTCTTGGAAAAAACTATCAATATTTCGTTCACTTCAGTACTTCATTGTCTGGGAAAGGGAATGACACTGAACCCAAAGCAAAGAGAGCTCGGTATCATGATAACTTGAGTGATTCAGATGGTGATAATCTAACCCCTGAAGATCTGGAGGATATAGAGCGTGAATTTGGCGGAGAAATGGTGGGCAAGATACTGAAGGAAACAAGCATCAGGATTTATGTCGTAATTTGTGTGAAGGTACCTGGGAAGATGTTGAAGACAAGCTCCTTATTTTTACAAGTGAAGGAATAATGAGCAGATCGAAGGTATGTCTAATAATGTTACCAAATGCACATTACCAGCAACGTATATATTTACGCTGCTTTCTCCTACAATGCATGACATGTGCTCAATGGTGGTTCCATTTAAGTTTGCATCTGCAGTTGAGTGTGAGATGCCATGGTTCTGTCTATTTCCCAATAACCAGCATGGACTTGGATTCTGTGTGTTTATGATCATCCTCATATTGACCTCTCTTAATCTTGCAGACATTTGAGGATGCTAGATTTTTTGGGATCTCTAAATATCCGAAAAATTAACTTGGTGATGTAGTATTGTTTTCAAAGTTCTTAAGCCCTTTCAAATTGTCTTATCTAATATGTGATATAGGAAACGAAATTCCAGTACAACGTGAGTAATTTTTAAAAAAGCTGTATGGAGATAGAAATTCCACACCATAGTTTTTCTTTGAGAATGCAAATAAGTACAAATCTTAAGTTCTATGGAAAAAGGTTTTGCCTCAGACTCTTGATAATTTCAAGACGTTTCAGCTTATTCTTAAGCCTTCATCAGTGATATGAAAGCAAAGTTCATTATCATAGGCAATTTAAGGTGATGAGCTTGCACGCATGGCCATGCTCATTCATGCTCGTGCGATGCCTTCTGAAAGTAAGCTATGATCGTTCCCAGCGGTCGGGTCCAAAGTAGAGTGCCAGGCTTCGAGGAAAAGTCGCTTGTCGTAATTAGCCAACGACCCTGACATTTTCAAAGATCATGATGTGGCTGAAATGGTGGACATGGCTTGCAACTTTGGAGTTTTGGTCAACACCTGTCACTGCCGTACACAAAATTACACTATGTGCAATTGATTTTGTACACTATGCCTGATTTCTGGCGGTCAGAATCGTCTAGCTCTTTGCAGTGCGGAAAAAGGCCGTTGGTGGTTAGTTGTGGTTTGTAAGCTACTTTGACTTCTTGTTGTTTCAAAGTGCGACCTATATTCTCGGAAATGCCCGGTACATACGGCAGCACTACAAAGCCATGGAAGTTGTTATTGGCGGGTTGTTTCGTTAATGCCCTCTTGCAGTTTTTGAATAAAGGACATGGGATAGTTGTTATCTCGCAGAATGGCTGTGACTCGTTGCGTTTCTTCTCGTCTCCCTTTATTAGTTGACGGAATCTTGTTTGCTCTTTTCGGCAAAGTGTTTAACCATGGATCTTTTGTGGCACAAAGGGAGACACGAAAAGAAATCGAGATAACAGCCGGTGTGTGTCGGTTTTCTGTAAACATCCACTTGAATTTCTGTTCTGCATCTACTTGTAATGGTGTCTAGAAAAGGCACGTCTTGCCCATTGGTGTTTTCTGGTCCAAAGTGAACAAGGTCGGCCTTAAGACTGGAACGTAATGGGAGAATCCAGGCACCTCCAAAAAATTTGTTTGTAGTTGTTCGCCATCACCAAACACCAAACCCTGCTTCATTTCTGGTTTTTCAATGTGGTGTGGCATTTTCTGTGTGGTCAAAGAAGCCCTTTCGATCCTCCTTAAAAATATTGCGTTAGAAACTTTTTGAACCTCTCTCTTTAATTGTAAAAAAAAAAATGTATCAAGTGACATTTTTCCTATCCTCCCTATTAGCCGTTCTGTGCACTGATTTTTCTAAGGTCTCATCGCAAAACACACATTCACATAAGACAGATTGACCTT
>NC_090869.1:44561170-44578670 GCF_036669935.1 Montipora foliosa
CTGCAACCTGCGACCTGCAACAGTTAGACCCGCCTGGACTATTTCATTACAATACATAATACATACGTAATTGACCGCTGTCCATGTATGGTCTTTTCGGGGGGCATGACATACAATAACGAAACAACAGAACACAACAACTACAACTGTTAGAGATCCCAACTGGCCGGAGACAAACCATTTTTTGCTATTTACATGTACAGCAAGCTGAAGTGGAACCAGGAGCTACCAGGAACAAATTCAACGAGTGTCCAGAGCAGGTCGTGAACCGGGTATTATCCCGATCTCCAGGCAAGCGTCCTAACCACTGGGCCACACTGCCTATTTCGTCTCGTCCCCTGCGTCCGGATAATTGAGGTTCGACTGTAAATGGAATTTTTCCAAATATCAACTTTTTTCGCACAGAGGGAAAAACGTGTAGCCGGAAGCCACAATTTTTTTCCTTCCTACCATACCTTGGTAGCAACCAAACACACACCAATAATTGAACGCAGGGAATTTGGGAGATGGTCATTGTTATTGTGACTTGTCACGCAACCCCCAAGTCGATCGCTCTAACTTGAATCAGATGGTGCAAATATGCAGATAACAGCAAGAATTGGCAACTGGAATGCAATAATCGGCGGGTACAGTTATTAGGGTTTCAATAAAAACAGTCATTTCTTGAGGTTCCGCAGGTTCTGCATTCTGCAGTGCCACAAATAGACGACTTCGTGCTCTTGAATGCATCATGGGTAATCAGGGCACATGGCGGGAAATTCAAAGGTTTGTGTGGAAATTCAAAGCAAAATATACCGTACATGACTCTACTTTATAGACGTTCGCCTTCATAAACCAAATAAAATTAATAAGTTCATGTTCACAACTGAAGTGAACAAGACTTGGTATCCGTTCTTTGGAATTCCTAAATATTGCTTTTTTGTCTCCATAAATTCTCTGTAATTTTGTGCCTTTGAAATTACAGGAAATGTATGGCAGAAACTTTGTTTAATGAATAATTTCTACAACAGCCATTCTCTCCACAATTATCCTGCGCACCATTGAGCGCATATCTTCTGTTTTGGAAAATAAAAAAAATCCAAAATTGCATATCATGAATACTCTTCATCGTTTTGAACTTCCTTACAAACCTTTCAATTTCTTTCCATCTTGCCCTGATTATCCATGATGCACTCAAGAGCGTGAACTCGTCTATTAGTTTACCCCCTACTGTATTATCTTTTCCGATCTGTCATTTTGCCAAGGAGGACGTTTGGCAGGATCTTCAGATATATGAATACAGTATTGGTCTTGGTAACATTGGCTTCATACTGAAATCTCAGTCAAACCAGTCCAAAATATCATTATATTAGAGCGAGAAAACTGAATCCAGCAATCTATAGACGACTTTCACTGTTATGCTCTTTTCCAGGCCATAAAAATAAACATAACTTGAAATGTAGTTAAAATTGTTGGCTTTGTAGAAACTACTGAAACGATTCACTCTCCTCATTCGATGGAAATATATAAATCAATCGTTTTTTTAATAGGGGTCTCGTAGAAAGCCTGCTAGACAGATTAAACTTGATTTCCGGCGTTTATTTCACAGCAACTATGGCGGGATAGCATTGCATACAACTGACATATAAAACCCTGTTTAACGACCACAAGGGAAATCTGTTCTGATGGTGGAGCCAATATGGATACAATTTACACTCTCACACATGTCCAATATGCATGAATTGAGTCGGGTCGTCAATTGCTGTTGATGGCCCGACTCACCGGATGTCCTTGGTGAAGTTTAAAAAGGAAGGAAGCTTTACTGCTGGAAGTCAAACTGCCTGGGGCAGCTTCAAATATCCCGACAGGTCGTGACAATCCGATCAGGTCGTGACCTGTCATTTGAAAAGTTGACCCAACTACTGGAAGTGTCAGGTGGTGAAAAAAAGATAAAAACTTCGATGAACATAGGAGGCCGTGCTTTTCAAGAATGTTGTATGCTTTTTCTTAAAGAGTAGCGACTAAAACATCATATACACATAGACAACATCAACTAGAAAAGCATTCACAAATTTTGCAAATGTGTCCGTAATACCCTGACAGCATGCTCAGCTCAGAAAAGGACATAATGACTGACTAGAATAGCGCTCCGAAATGGCGAATGCCCTGACAACTGCTGCTCAGAAATGTTGTATGCCTCGTTCTCAAAGAGTGGAGGCATGAACAAGTATAAACGTCGTCCAGAATAGCACAAATTTACAAATGTTGCGAATGTCTCGTTCGTTGGTAGCGAAATTAATACCCTGACAACATGCTGCTCAAGAATGTTGTATGCCTCGTTCTCAGAGAGTGGCAGCTTAAATATCGATACGTGCATGTAGCGCTCTGAAATGTTGAATGCTTCGTTCTTCAAGTGTAGCAAATATCGCTGCACGCTTAATCCTAAAATCATCCAAAAATGGTGAATGTTTTGTTCGTTCATAGCAAAATTAATACCCTGACAATATGCTGCTCAGAAATGTTGTATGACTCGTTCTCAAAGAGTCACGGGTTAAATTCCAACATGTACTTGAACAACAATAAACGACGTACAGAACAGCACTTATAAATGGGTGAATATATGTGCATTTCGCCGGTAAAATTATAAAATAGTAAAAAGTAAAAACAGTTAAAATGTTTCGATCTAGCGATCATCTTCAGATTACACACTGCCATGTGCTATAAAACTGAACTACGAGATCATCAATAAATATGGGCGCGGCGCCTATAAATTTATGACCAGATTGATCGAACAACAACTCTCAACCGAGCGCCGTAACTCACTCAAAACCAAAAACAGAAAGATCAACCATTTACTTGCCAAAGGAAATCGATTAAGACGCAATGGGGAATACTGTGTACCAATCATCAACCTGACTGACCATGAGCTGACCGACACGGAGAAATCACACTTGAAATTTGGCCTCCATCGCACCTTTGTCGATAAGAGTAAATTTGTCAAAGTCAACCTTACCACAGAATTTGAATCCTATGTCCATCGTGTGGGAAACACTGTTGAACAAGAAAAATTAGAGGATTTTCATCATTTCCTCCGCACCTCAACAAACATTTTCATTTTTTTCTTTTGTGAATGTTAACTGCACGTGTGTATGTTCAATAAAGTTGGAATTTAAAAAAAAAAAAAAAAACAAAAAAAAAAAACAGACATTTTCACAAAGAACATCTACAACACACCGGACAACACGTGGAAATCGCTTCGTGGGCTATCAGAGAACCCAAACATTACGGTATTGCGTGGGGATAAGCATTCAACAGTGGTTATTATCCCTAGAGAAGTTTACATCAGAAAACTTGAAACCATGATTGAAGAAGGTATCAGCCAAGGAAAGTATGAAACCACAACTGACTGCACACTGTCAGACCTGAAATCCTTCCAAGACTTCCTCTACCGTAACTTCAGGAAAAACTCTCCCACAACCCTGGATCTCACACAAATCCGCCCAGTCTGTAATCAACCAGCTCGTCTTTACGCCACAGCAAAAACCCACAAGTTTGAGGACCACAAACTCATAACAACCGCGAACCTCAAACTTAGGCCCATCATCAGCACCTGTGGAACTTATTTTTACGAAATGGCTAAAGCGCTTGCAAAATATTTAGCACCACTCGCGGAGAATCATCACACTATTAAGAACACACTTGATTTTGCCGATAAACTCAACGATCAAACGATTGAAGAAGATGAAATTGTTGTCTCCTATGATGTCACAACCTTGTTCACTGAAATCCCCTTGGACGAAACCATCAACCATATCATCGATCAAATTTACAACCAACAGAAACTGCCCCAGGTCGCACCAACGCCAATTTTCAAAAGGCTTCTAGAAAGAGTCATCAAAGGCACCACTTTCACCTTCAACGGGAAACTGTACAAACAAGTAGACGGCTGCAGCATGGGAAACCCTCTTTCACCCACATTTATGTGCAAATTGGAAACCGATGTTGTAACACCTTTAAACCTTCCTTTCTACAACAGATATGTTGACGACTGTTGCACAAAAAGGACAGCCAATGCCCCGGACATTCTTCTTGAAAATCTCAACAGTTACCATCCAAACATCAAGTTTACAGTAGAAGAAAACCCGGAACACTTCCTGGACACCGCCTTTACCCATCAAGAGGGAAATTTATTACTAAAGTCCATCAAAAACCAGGGAAACTACAAGTACACTGGAAATCGGCCATCCCACATAAATGGAAACGCAACACTATCCTATGTGCACTCCACAGAGCAAAACGAATAGCCACCAATTGGCAAGAAGAAGTACAAGCTATCAAACAATCTTTCATCCGATCTGGAAATCCCGCCAAATTCGTTAATGAGGTTATTAACGATTTTGAAAACCCAACGGCAAGAGATGATGAGACGATTATCCCTGTTCACTGGTTTGATGAAAGAACAAAAATCGGCATTCAACTACCGTTTTGTAGGAGAAATGAATTTGAAAGTAAGAAATTCATGACAAAACTTAACAAATACACCAAATGGACATTTAACTTGCATATTTTGTGGCAAACACGCAAGATCGAAACTCTCTTCAAACTCAAAGACAAAAACATTCATCCATCACACGTAATATACATAGGCACGTGTACTTGTAATCAAGCTTACATTGGTGAAACGGCACGCAATCTGGAAGTACGTGTCAACGAACATTCCATTATAAACAAACAATCGGAACCGGCCAAACACCTAAAGAAACACCCCGAACACAAATTTTGACTTAGGCTCACTCATGGACAAAGAGAAAAATAAAAGAGGCATTTTACATCGCACGCTTCAAACCAGTCCTAAATAAACAAGTCCAGTCATTCCACCTTACTCTATACCCCATGGGAACTGGTATTACGTAACCACAAATATAAAACAGTTGGTTTATGCAATTTAATCACTCTGAAGATGATCACAAGATCGAAAACGTTTAGTCAAACATTTAAACAGTTTTTAACTTTCACTATTTTATAAATGGGTGAATGTTTCGTTTGTTCGTGTTCGTAGAGACATTAAGAAGGAGTTTAAGAAACGATGACAGCTACGGCAACGACAACGTCAAAAAGCAGTAATATTATTGGTTAAAAGAAGCGAAATGCTCGTGCTGCACGTGCGGAACACTTTTTTGAACATTTCTCTCCGTACTCGTCAAAACTACTACGTGAAATGACCAAATTTAAGGTTTTGACGACAACGTGGACAAACTACAGTAAATCTTTCAGTCTCACTCTTTACTTCAAATTCGTCCATACCAATCCAGTTATAGAATACGTCGCCCATATTTTATAATATAATATATGGAATAATCATGAAATACTTAGAATAGCTCAAACGTATATTTTGAAGTGACGTTTTCTTTGCCGTAGCCGTCGTGGTATCTTAAACTACCTAATACTCTGGCAACAAGCTGCTCAGTACTGTTTCATTTGTCGTTCCCAAAGAGTAGCGACTAAATACCGATAAGTGCATGGACAATTATAAATGTTCACTAGAATAGAAAAAAAGAAAAGAAAAGAGAAGGAGAGCATCGCAGTTGCATCAAATTTTTCGTTCGTTTGTAGACAAAATTATACCCTAACACAATTGTATGGCGTCGGCTAACAAAGGATTTGTGGAAACAATTGTCAACACTGACGAGAATAGCACTTACTTATGTTGAATGCGTCGTTCTGAAAGCGTTCATACCAAAATCGTTCAAAAAATGGTTTCCTTTTCTTCTTTAGTGTCACAACAATACACGGAAAGGCCTTCCAGAAAAGGACAGTATACCTATAACCTGTGGGGGATAACGACTTGGTTACGACTTTACGACAGATACTTCTGGTAATCGAGGTTGTAGTAGAACCAGGAGTGTTTCTTAGTATTTGTGTTATTGAAGATGAAATCTAGTTGTCTGGCCCGTTTCTCCACCAATTGATTATCACTCCAAAACTGGGACAGCATTATCCACCGCCTGAAGAGATATGGAGAACAGCCATTCTCGAGGAGAAACAAGCTCAATTGAAACGAAGCTCGATCGCCAAATTATTGGCTTTCTCCAGAAATCCATCTTTATTTGTTGAGGCCAAACAGACAAAACAGGGGCACCCAACGAGAATATAGTTCAAAACCACTTAAACATAGCATTGTTTAACGCATTTTAGTGTTCAAACGGTAGATATAGGCATACTTTTATCCCCTAAAAATTTTCATCCGTTTGGATTCTCTAGCTGGAAGTCTGGTGATCCGAAAATTATAGGGATCAAAACTTACCTTTCGAAAATTTCAGCCATAGAAAAGGCTCCCAAAAATTCTAGGTGACCTTTTTAGGGCAAAAATCCGTTAAAATGGGGAATTATACCATGTTTTAGATGTTCAAAATCCTAGGACAGGCAGGTAAGGAAGGAATTTTAAAACAAATGTTCCTAAAATTCTTGATCTCAAATTGTCTTCCGAACAGATATTTTCGGAAAATTGACGTTGGGTGCCCCTGACAAAAGCAAAAGCAAATAAAGAACTTCAAAACTATTGCCCAATATTAATCATCAAAACGCGTCACAGTCGAGAACAGATTTAAACTCTTCATGAAAAACGGAATGCTAATCTAGTAAAGCTGTGCTTTTCGCCGTCATGAGCACAGTTTTAGGAATTTCGTAGAGCAGCCTGAAAAAGTATGGACTCCAACGGAGTTTGAACCTGTGACCTTGCGATACCAGTGTGACGCTCTAACCAACTGAGCTATGAAGCTACTGATGTTGGGAGCTGGTCATTTGTGGGTTCTAATTTTCACGTGTGGAATTGATCAATGAAGAAAATGATATATGACGTGAATCATATTCTGAACTGCAGATATGAAATCAAGTTTAGCTATGACCTCGCAGTTGTGGACGCAATTTTAGCAATTGCGTATAGAAATCTGAAAAATTCGGGACGTCAATGGGGTTTTTAACCCTTGACCTCGCGATACCGGTGCAATGCTCTTATGAACTGAGCTATGAAGCCATTGACATAGGGAGCTGGTCATTTGTGCATTCTAATTTTCCCGTGAGGAATGAATCATTGAACGAAATGATATATGAAATGAATCATATACTGAACTGCGGGTATGAAATCAAGTAAAGCTATGATCCTCACAGTTGTGGGCGCAATTTTCAGGCTTCTCTACACAATTGCTAAAATTGCGTCCATAACTGCGAGGAGCATAGCTTCACTTGATTTTATATCTGCAGTTCAGTTTATGCTGGAAGGGGGGAGGGGTGCTTCCTATCAATGGGCTAATGGCGATGTGCCCTTTGATCAGGTCACATTTTCACGACTGGATTGACTATGATGGGGTTGCATTTTAAACATAGTGGAATGGGCTCGCAAATTGTCAGGATTTTGGGGGTAAGAAAATTTTGGCGGTAAAAAAACGTTGTTACAGAAAGAATTGTAGCCCCGTTGATTTAATATTTACTAGTCGCATTATATTCCGTTTTGAAATTACTATTAAAAGGCTTTATGTAAGGTTTATGAATAAACAGAAAGTAACTGTTGTGATCGCTAAAATTACATTTACCCAAAAGTGACTAAAATGGGATGTACAATTGGCCATAAAATAGACTATAAAGGGGGAGAGACCAGCGACACATACCCAGCAAAAATTGACCCAAGTATCCCCTCCACCTCCCTCCTGGGAGTGTATGATTCATTTCATATATCATTTTGTTCAATGATTCAATCCTCACGGGAAAATGACCAGCTCCCAACATCAGTAGCTTCATACCTCAGTTGGCGCTGAGTTGGTTGCAGCGTTGCACCCGTCTTGCGAGGTAATGGGTTCAAACCCTGCTTGAAGTCCTGAAATTTTCGGGGTTCTCTACGCAATTGCTCAAATTGCATCCTTACCTGCGAGGTTCATAGCTTTACTTGATTTCATATCCGCAGTTCAGTATACAATTCATTTCATATATCATATCGTTCATTGGAGTGCTAATCTGTTGGAAGAATGCAGCATCACAATAATTCATTTCATAAGTTTTGCGTTTTTTAACACTTCACTCCCAAATTCGTTTCCAGCGGTCTTTGTAAGCTCACAGCCGCCGTTCTTTTTATTATCCTGTCTCTTTTTGTTTAATTCACCTTGGACGCTATCCCTTCTATATTACGCGACGATTACAAACGAGTGACATATTAAACATATACAAAGAAACAACGGTGTCCTGGTGGAATGAAATCACGCGAAACAAATGACGTAGGACTAGGGGCCCCCATGTTCTACATTTACCAGAAGTCAGGTTCACTTTTTAAATGACTGCTCATCAGAAACGCGATTTTCAGACAGCCTTACCGCCTCCAGTGTACTTTTTGTCCTCTCACCACAGGACATTTCCAAAGTCGGGTTGACTCTTAAAATGACGGGTCCTCATGACCCGTCACCATTTTCACCTTACATGTCTAAAAGTTGGGTCAACTTTACACATGATGGCTTGTCACGAACTAGATGGATCGTCACAACACATCACTATTTTCAGACGGCCTCACCACCTCCAGGTACTTCACAAACACGATTTGTTTTAAGTCTCTAACCACCTGACATGTCTAAAAGTTGGGTCGACTTTTCACGACGGCTCGTCATGAAGTAGATGGGTCGTCACCACCCGTCATCATTTTCAGATGGCCTCACTGTCTCCAGTGTACTTCACAAACACATTTTCTCACCACCCAACATCTCCAATAGTTGGTCGACTTTTCAAATGACGGCCTGTCACGAACTAGACAGGTTGTCACCACCTGTCACCATTTTCAGGCTGCCTCACCACCTCCAGTATCTTCACATACACGATTCTCTCTCTCCACCTGACATTTCCAAAAATCGGGTCGACTTTTCAGGTGACAGCTCGTCACAAACTAGACGGGTCTCTGTTTTCAGAAAGTTCCTGGAACCTTTGAAATACGAATTCCTGTTACTTTACTTTCGCAAACAACACAACCTGACCTCTGCTTGACTAGTTATCTTCAAGAAAATGTCGAGCTGATTCCATTTGTGTGTATTGGACAACCCTCTACACTCTGGATTAAGATTCAAGTCTGCAAATTAAATTGTGTTTTCCTCGTTTACATCTAGTACATCTTGTCATCCGGAGGATTCCTTGACTGTTGCTATGTCAATGTGGTTTGCATACACAAAAACAAAGATGGCGGATTTCAATTTAAGACTTCCTATGTTTGAAGGGTTGTTGTTGGCTATTTAAAGACATTAAGCCCGAATGAGTGGTTAAGTATGATAATACAAGTAAAGAACTATCGATTGTGAGAAACTTTTTCTAGCCCGTACTTTCCCGGTATTGAATTTCAGTACATTTGCAGTACATTTACAGAACATTCAATAATATATTAATATGTTGGATAATTGTACACTGTATTACTTGTGTTTTAGATATAAATCCACATTAACCTTTCCCCTGTTAAGAGTAGCACTTATTAGTTTAGACTGTGTAATATCAAACAGTTACTTGTCAGTGGGACCTACTTTAGGGGTGAAAGGGGTAAGTACTATGTCATGTTGTTAATTTTCTTTTTCAGCTGGGAAAAAATGGAAGTTCTGTCGGAGGCCAAACTCTTAACAAAGGAGATTCAGTTTATGTAGGGCCAGGAGGAACATTTTATATTCTTGGAAAAAACTATCAATATTTCGTTCACTTCAGTACTTCATTGTCTGGGAAAGGGAATGACACTGAACCCAAAGCAAAGAGAGCTCGGTATCATGATAACTTGAGTGATTCAGATGGTGATAATCTAACCCCTGAAGATCTGGAGGATATAGAGCGTGAATTTGGCGGAGAAATGGTGGGCAAGATACTGAAAGGAAACAAGCATCAGGATTTATGTCGTAATTTGTGTGAAGGTACCTGGGAAGATGTTGAAGACAAGCTCCTTATTTTTACAAGTGAAGGAATAATGAGCAGATCGAAGGTATGTCTAATAATGTTACCAAATGCACATTACCAGCAACGTATATATTTACGCTGCTTTCTCCTACAATGCATGACATGTGCTCAATGGTGGTTCCATTTAAGTTTGCATCTGCAGTTGAGTGTGAGATGCCATGGTTCTGTCTATTTCCCAATAACCAGCATGGACTTGGATTCTGTGTGTTTATGATCATCCTCATATTGACCTCTCTTAATCTTGCAGACATTTGAGGATGCTAGATTTTTTGGGATCTCTAAATATCCGAAAAATTAACTTGGTGATGTAGTATTGTTTTCAAAGTTCTTAAGCCCTTTCAAATTGTCTTATCTAATATGTGATATAGGAAACGAAATTCCAGTACAACGTGAGTAATTTTTAAAAAAGCTGTATGGAGATAGAAATTCCACACCATAGTTTTTCTTTGAGAATGCAAATAAGTACAAATCTTAAGTTCTATGGAAAAAGGTTTTGCCTCAGACTCTTGATAATTTCAAGACGTTTCAGCTTATTCTTAAGCCTTCATCAGTGATATGAAAGCAAAGTTCATTATCATAGGCAATTTAAGGTGATGAGCTTGCACGCATGGCCATGCTCATTCATGCTCGTGCGATGCCTTCTGAAAGTAAGCTATGATCGTTCCCAGCGGTCGGGTCCAAAGTAGAGTGCCAGGCTTCGAGGAAAAGTCGCTTGTCGTAATTAGCCAACGACCCTGACATTTTCAAAGATCATGATGTGGCTGAAATGGTGGACATGGCTTGCAACTTTGGAGTTTTGGTCAACACCTGTCACTGCCGTACACAAAATTACACTATGTGCAATTGATTTTGTACACTATGCCTGATTTCTGGCGGTCAGAATCGTCTAGCTCTTTGCAGTGCGGAAAAAGGCCGTTGGTGGTTAGTTGTGGTTTGTAAGCTACTTTGACTTGTTGTTGTTTCAAAGTGCGACCTATATTCTCGGAAATGCCCGGTACATACGGCAGCACTACAAAGCCATGGAAGTTGTTATTGGCGGGTTGTTTCGTTAATGCCCTCTTGCAGTTTTGAATAAAGGACATGGGATAGTTGTTATCTCGCAGAATGGCTGTGACTCGTTGCGTTTCTTCTCGTCTCCCTTTATTAGTTGACGGAATCTTGTTTGCTCTTTTCGGCAAAGTGTTAACCATGGATCTTTTGTGGCACAAAGGGAGACACGAAAAGAAATCGAGATAACAGCCGGTGTGTGTCGGTTTTCTGTAAACATCCACTTGAATTTCTGTTCTGTGTCTACTTGTAATGGTGTCTAGAAAAGGCACGTCTTGCCCATTGGTGTTTTCTGGTCCAAAGTGAACAAGGTCGGCTAAGACTGGACTAATGGGAGAATCCATGGCACCTCCAAAAATTTGTTTGTAGTTGTCGCCATCACCAAACCAAACATGCTTCATTTCTAGTTTTTCAATGTGGGTGGCATTTTCTGTGTGGTCAAAGAAGCCTTTCGATCCTCCTTAAAATCTTGCTTTAGAACTTTTTGAACCTCTCTCTTTATTGTAAAAAAAAAATGATCAATTGACATTTTCTATCCTCCCTATTAGCCGTTCTTGCTGATTTTTCTAAGTCTCTCGCAAACACACATTCACATAAGACAGATTGACCTTTGGAGAGACAGCTTGAGTTGGGTCATCTTGGATCCACAACTCGACCTGAGTCAATTCGCCGACTTCCAGAAAGATGGACCAACTTTTAGATGGACAAGTCGGGTCGGGTTAATTAGAGTCAATCAGACTGAGTCAATCCGTCGACATTTTCTACCCTCCTTGTGTGCCATTCTTGCTAAATTTTTTAAGTCTCTTGCAAACCCATTTTCCGTAACACGGACTGACTTCAAGGTTAAGTTGGCATGACTCCTATCGACGGGTAGACACTGGTCAATCAGATGAAGTGCACCCATCACGACCATACTCAGATAGGGTGAATTTGACATCCCTCCATCTCTTGCGTCAAAATTCAGGAGTTGGGCTCGAACGTGCTTCAAAATAGCGAAGAAGTGGAGCGACAGATGGTACAAAGATTCCAAACACAGATTGTTCGCCTAGATCTAGGTGAAAAACTTTGGCCGATAGGTAATGTGTTAGCTAGCCACACAGAACATAGGAATGAACTGGAACTTGATGAGTGCGAGCATGAACGGGAAGTTGGTCAAAGATGCGCAAATGATTGTCCAGTAACAAAGCTGTTAATGTCCCCTACATCATTTGACGGAAAGAATTGTGGGAGTTCAAGTTGAACTAATAGCAGCATTAAGTTCATGGGACACATCGGTGAAGGCAAGCTAATTTGTTCTCCAGCCTAATGGAATCTGCACAGTTTTCTCTTCAAGAGGAAGAAGTGAAACCTTACCTGAACTAGCAAAGGCCATACCAAAGTACAGCATTCAGAGGCCCTCGAGGTGTCTATCAGTAACATCCTCCAAGACTGGACAAGACGAACAAAGGCCACTTTTTTGAGAGTTCATGAGAGAAATACATTTAGCTGGTCCTAGAAAAATGGAGAACACAGGAACGTACCGTCTAAGAAATTCAAGTGAAGGAAACTGGAAATTTGCCAGGCCAGTCCATATTGAGCGGGTGGATTTAGGAAGTGGATGAGTTCACATACCTTGGGAGCATGGTAAGGAAGAACGGAGTCACTGATTAGGACATTGAGGCACGAATTGGAATGGCAAGACAGGCATTTGCGATGCCGAGACCATTATGGCAATCGACAGCGCTAACAAACTGACTAAGGGATTGGAGCTGACGTTGCAGGTGTTCATCAATAAGAGCTTGAGGAACATCTTGCCGATTTGATGTCCTAGAAAAGTCAGCAATAAGGAGCTTTGGAGACAAGCAGGAACACTAAGTCCAGATCAAACCATCCATATAAGTTACAAACCAAACTCGCCAATTGAATTGTTATAAAAATTCTTTCTTTGTCAGAATTATCAAACCTTGGAAAGATCTTCCTATTAATGTATTCAATTTTCGCGATAGCCCGAAATCCCTTGAAATTATCTAGGAAACAAAATTTGGTCTGATTGAATATTTCAAGTACAAGTGCAAAGAAAAGAAGCAGTTCCAATAGACCATATTCATATTCTCATTATTGGACTGGAACTAGCTTGCAATGGAAGCTCATGCGGGGGAATATATTAAAAAGTATTTGCATTTAAAAAGATTCCCCCGCATTAGCCTCCATTGCATGCTAGTTCCAGTCCAATACTGAGAATACGAATATGGTCTATTATCCTTTATTTCGGAAAGGACTTTTCCAATATTTTCCGATAGAGACCACAGGAAAAATAAGCTGAGAAATGCTAGATATTCCGGCACAAAAATATGAGATAGTGGCAAATTAATCTGTTTTCCCTTTCTTTTTTCTGTTGTTGGGTGCAAAACTAATTACAAGTGGAATCTAGCGAAAGAAGAGAAAAGCTTTGAATCTTTGCGTGGGAAACTATGCGAGATATTTTGTATCGTTTTATAAAAATTGTTTGATGAAATATAAAGCTTGGGCAAAGGACAAAAACTGGTTACTACAGGAACCAGGGATACACCTCCTTCATTTTGTACCAAAGGGAATCCTACATCTTGTTAAACCTGGCACACGCAAGCTTGCAGCTAGAGGATTGCGTAGCAAAATGCAAAAGGCTTACTGCTGATGATAGGAAGTGGTGAAGTTCATTTACATCTACTGAAAAAGTTTATCGGCAAAAATGGGCAAATCCATCGTCCTTCAAAGTGACAAGGAAAAGGAGTGGCCCTTGAAAAAGTTAAATCGTTATAAACAACTGGAAGATACAATAGAGGGGGATCCGGACCAACTGCAAAGAGAGCAGAACTTGGACGACCTTCTGCAAAAAGCAAATCGCTGCCCAAATGTAAGTTGTCTATAGACGGTACGAAGAAACGCAGCCTTTCATATTGTCTCTAATTTGTCAAGGCATTTCCTCAGATGCTTATCATCTCTCATTTCATATGGAAAACAATATTGATCTATAGAATAGATGTATCCGATTTTTTAATGGGTAATAGTGCGAGAGAAACGGAAAAGCAAAGCTGGAGGTCCACTGCGAAAACAACAGTGAAAGGAAAGTTAACCCTTTGAACCACTGTTAAATTTAACTTGTAGCTTTCAAGGTCACACTCAATTTGGGAATTTAGCTCATCAGACCTGTTAAAACAGTCAAGTGTTTTACAATGCCAAGTTGAATCAATGGAAAAGAACGTATGAGCCGACGACCAGTGTCAAGAGAGGATGGACGTCTGGGAATTGAAGCAAATCAGCCTTAAAAATCAAGTTCACGATTCCCTATTGCGCCAATTTTCTTACATTTCCGGCAATTTATCTCAGTTTTTCAAAGAGAATTTGAAAAGACTTTGCAAGTTCTTTGACTGGGATACATGTGCTCAGTCGTATTAAGATATATATTGCATAAATGGCCAGCTGAAAATGAAAAATGGTTCTGGTTTCAATTACCCTTACCAGAACATGCTTTTGTACTATAACTTCATGTATAAAACTAGTTCTCTTTAGACATCTTGTTAGAATACCTGGTAAAGTCTGTTTGATCAGACGAAACCAGTCGGATAGTAAACAAAGTTAACAAGATCAGTTGCTGTGTGCTGCCCACTAGTTTCCATTTTTAAAAAAAATTAAAAAAAATTAAAAAAATTACCGTTGTAATAGTTGATCCAATAAGGCCACTTTTTGATCCTCCGGCAAAGTAGAATCCGTGATATGTTTCATGTCTTGATCCTAGCCAATCAAGGTCGTGAGTTGTAGAGGTGAGGTTAAGCAAGGTTCTGTCTGAAGGCTTTGCAGTAAATGTTGTGGAACCAACATCATCTTTTGTGCGTGTTTCATTTTAACACCCAAAGAGGTGAGAGCTGGCAGGAATCCTCCTTGTTGATTGAGAACTTCATTTTTGTTCTTCAGGCGAGGTGTCTTGCGAGTCAAGTATAGCAGTTTCGACTTGCATGGTTTCAAGTGTTTAAATGATAAACTTGGAACCATAATGCTCCCTTTAAGTAGATTAAGAGCAACTTCTTTAATAGCTTCTATTTGTCCCCTGCTAGCGTGAGATATCATCTCTTTCTGCTGTTTCCCTTTGCTTGTAAAACAAGTGCAGAGAAAAGGTAAATGTTGATTGACTTTGGAAGCCTTGATGAGTTCTTGTTTTCTTCTCTCGGTAGCTTTTGCAATCTTTTCAGAACACAAAGTCATGTTATCACCACTTTGATTGTTTACTGTCTTCTCGTGATGCAACAATTGCAAAGCCATGGTGTTAAGTGAAATCTACGGGAAAGGGTTCATCGGTTTCATAGATTTTCTTATCTTCGTAAATGATGGGATATGAATGTGACGCTGGGAAGATCCTTGTTCGCAATCGTTAAATTTCCGGGGTTCGTGGATGTAAATCCATCATTAAGTATCCAAATGGTTGTGATGTAGCGTCTTGAAAACGCGCCCAGAAAACGCCTGTTGTGCCAGTGTCCTCAACCCTAAAGTATCTCGAGGACTGTTAAAAGCAATGATGTAATGAGCATTAAGAGAAATGCTCCGGGAAAACTTTCTTGGAAAAAGGAAAAAGGTTTTGTGTCAAATATATGCAGGTGACGTCACAATGATGGGACACTTTGGTGAACAAATCCAAAATGCTCTCGTTCTTGCTACACTTTCTCATGAGGTCATCTAACACGAGCAAACCAGGACGATAAGGGGATGGAAATAAGGTGGGAATGTCGTCGGGAATACCCTCCATAAACATGACTTCCTTTACCAATTCCTTAAAACAATCTTTCCATTGACCGTAGCAATACAGGCTCTTGCGAATGGGGCGTGTTGAAGTATCTGGCGTGTAAATGTTGGTTTTCCACATTTGCTAGGGCCAGAAATGATAATACTGGTGGGGCACTTGAACTGAGACGTGTTCACGAGACGAAGCTTCAACGATTTGTGTACACGAGATAGAATTCCCTTCCCTTTTAGTAGCAAATACACACACACACAAAAACAAGATTGTTTTTTACTTTCAACGTGATTTTATTTCTTGTAACCACAGCGAAATGACTTACAACCTTGTTGAAAGCAAACATTAACTTTAGGATAAATTACTGAAATAAAAGAAGTGTGTACACTCCATGCAACTTGTGCATCGTTCCACTGAGAATCATATCGTTTAAATTTAGCTTGAACAGTGTTCATGTCAACATTCGGTGCTCATTGAATGAGATAAAACAAACAACCATCTCCACAAACATCCGAGTTCAGTCCTTGCAATGGTTTGTCGTTATAATAGGTAACTTCCCGCAAAATGTAGGTATCCATGTTGTAAGTTTCAGGAGGAGATTCGTAGGTGTCAAAGAATTCAGTTTCACGAGGCAATTCAAAGTACATGGCCACCCAATGTGTCCCAGGTTGGTCATGAGGGTCCGTATTAGTGATGAAACCGGCTGGGTAGGTGGTGATGACAGGTAGCCTATCCCTTGGAAAGAGCCTTGAGACAAATCATAGACCAAATGCTTCTGAAATTCTGTGTACACAATTAAACTCAAAACTGAGTTAGTTTGAGTTCCAAATTTCAGGGACAGGTTCATGTTCCCCATTCGATGGGGTATCAGATGATTGGGATGTCCACTTCCTGCCGGTGTCAAATCTAAACGGAACAAACTGTAATCATTTTCCCAATCCACTCTATCAATGCCAAGACTGTGTCCACAATTCATGTCTCCAATTCCTAAAAATAGCGTGTTGTAACCATTGATCTTTTTTCCACCCGTCAGATCCCGTGCAGAATAAGGCATTTGTTCTCCATTCACAGTCAGCGGAATGTCTTGCAGGTCAAAAAGCTCAAAGTTGAAAGGATTCTTGCAAGGTTCCCATTGAAGGCATCGTTTTGCACGAGCCCAAAAATGATGCACTGAGGAATGAAACCGTGGAATAGATCTGTCTCAGTGTGATTTAAGACTCCTTGAGGGATGATCCTTGCATGCGTAGGGGTTCTGGTTAAGGTATAGATGGCTGGTAGCAGTGCGCTTCCTTTGTGACCTTGCATGATCTGTACATGTTCTGGTTTCACACTGTCTGCAACACGCATTGTGCATATGCGATGCGTGCTAGACATGATCAGTTGTTTGGAGTTTCTCCAGCCATGAGAACAAAAGCGTTGTTGGTCAGATCCACTTTGACTTTGATCTCCAAACCGTCAAGCGACAACTTGTCCATATTAAACACGTCACAAAGGGGTACTCTGACCAACCCCACTTCTGCGCCATTGTTAGTAAATGTGGCTCTTCTATTCAGACCCTCATTACTTTCTGCTGTATTATCCACTTCATTCATGTGTCAGCAGTGTCTTTGTAATACAGAGCTTTGTTTAAGTACAATTTCTTGGCCTGTTCCGTAAAGTTCAATAAGGTCAGCCAATGGTTTCATTACAAACTCGATGGGATTAGTTCCCGTTTGAACCGGTTCATAATCAACCCATTTGCTGCTAACAATCGACACATCTGTTACAGGT